>NC_067225.1:29329454-29629454 GCF_019924925.1 Ctenopharyngodon idella | reverse complement strand
TTGCTCTGAGAATGTTGTGTGATTAGCAGACACTGTCAGAGGAAAGCTGCGGTCTGAACGGCCCTCAAAACAGACCTTATTTCTTTCAAACCTGGGACACAGTCAATTGACCCTGACAGGCTTGCAGTTTGGTCTTCACTCTCCCCTGATTTCACATTCAGCCGCACTCCAACGCTGCTAATAAGGAACAGCGGTGGGCCACACGTGCAGCGGTCAAAAGCACAGTGTCTTTTAACCTCAGACATCTTTTCTGTCCTCATAATAAGCTCCAAAATAATCTTAACTTATTATGTCCCTTCACTATGAAACTTATGAAACGTAAGTCTTCTCAGAGGAAAACTTTATTGATTGGAGGTTGTTCTTTTGTAGCTCATGAAACGCAGTCCATTTTACTTCAGTGTAATTTATCCAATGGGAACTGATTTGATTGTGAATAGTGGGTGTCATGAACGGTAGCAGTTATGTATTATTTGGTGCCCTAGTTGAAATAAGACCTAGACTTTGTTATCTTGGCAAATCTAAGGACTGTTTGAGACATTGTCTATGTTTGCATGTTCACCAGTTGATTATTTCCAATAATCAGAGTAAGGACTTAACCGCAGTGAGATGTTTACATGACAAAAGCAAACCTCTTAACTCCTGTTTACGTGCAATTTTCATAGTGTTTATGCACTAAGAATTGTGAGAATTTACAGTTAAGACCCAAAGACTAGATATGATGAATGAAGACCAGGAGTCAAAGTTAACAAATAAACAAATAAATAACAAATAAATTGAAGAAAATTTTACTGAAGAATAGTTTCATCAGCAGAAGTCAGCTTCAACACTTACAAGGCTGGCCTCTCTGCGTACATTCACATTTCCACAGCAATTATACCTTACACAGGTCTCTAAGTTATGTCGTTACTTCAGGTTGAATGATTCTGATTGGCTAAAAAGTAGATAAACTTAGAAAATGTCCACATATGGTCTTTGTCTGGGAAAACAAGTAACTCCATCTATTATATGGCTGGCACCAGAACCCTGGTTTTAGGCACAAAGTGACATAGGTCACAGATATGCATTTCTGGGCACCAGTTTGTCCAACACAGGATCTGTAGCAAAAATACTAGCGGACATACACAGATACATAGCTTCCTCACACCATGTCCTAACCAGACGCGACGCGACGCCACGACACACGATAAAAGTTATCTTTTCCATGTTAATCAGTGTTTTTGTCCTAACCAGCCGCGACGGCGACACGCGACAATTCTATTTTAGAAACGGTTTCTATTTCTCCGCGACGTCGCGGCTGAAACAGCGACACAAAGTATGGCAATGATAATATCAGGTATTGTTTATGTGCTTTATTTAATGTTAAAAGCGTCTAATATGAGTGTGAATATCATTCTGTGTTCCCAGCTTTTTAGCTGTAATGAAAACAACACTGGCTAATTCACCTCAGATCTTGAAAATAAATAAATGGGCACAAGAACGTTCAAACTGTCAACTCAATGTGAACAAACAAGTGTATTCTATGACAAAGATCGGTTCAGTCACTACATATGAACTTTAAATAATGTTTAAATTATGTAATATTTATGAATTTTACTATGTACTTGCCCATTTCATTGTGTCTGCTGTGCTCTTGTCGAGAGAGCCCGCCCACTCTCTCTTCTGATTGGCTGTGGTTTTTGATTGATTTTATTGCTTCTCATTGTCACGTCGCGTCTAGTGTGGACAGTCAAATTGCTCGTCGCTGGAATCTTATCGCATCGCGTCTGGTTAGGACACGGGGTCAAGGTTGAAATTGGCTGAGCTCTTGCTCTAATCAGGACTTCCCAAAAGATACAGATACTTTTCTCTCCCAGTGACAGGTTCAGACACTCTAGTGATTGAAGATGAAAAGTAAAATAAATGCTTTAACATACGCTTGAAGAAGTCATTCAAATCATGTAATATTTAGAAGGAAGTGGATTCTGGAATCCACATCCTTCAATGGACTTACTGGATTTTTTTGGTGATGCGCCTAAAAGTCTTCATTTTGATGTTTTCGGCCATCATCATCCTGCATGTTTTCACTTGTTTCTTCAGCACCCCAAAAAATTGTGATGTCTGATACCAATGTCTGGTTGGGCCACTCAATTTTTAAAAGACGCATGGATTTCAACATCTTCAGTGGCACAGCAGTAGCGAGTAAGGCTCACAGACATGGCTTTAAATGTGATCGATGCGGGTTCGAATCCACCTTTTGCCGAGCTCGCATTTATTTTCAATAAAAATGAAAATAATGGTATAAAGTGCTGTGAACGTGTGTTTAATAATAATAAAAGTGTTTATTGGGTAGGGTTAGGGGAAGGTGTAGGGAGGGTTTTTATTCTCCCAAAAAGGCAGCATCCATTTAATAATTTTAATAAATATAATCATTTACACTCTATGATATTATTGCAGCCAATATAAAGTATAGACAGCATCTAATTACTATTTACTCTTATTATAAAGAACTGATACTTTTACATGGTGTAAATAGAATCTATCAATATTTTCACCTAGTGTAAATAGCATATCGCTACAAAAATGCTGCTATTTTCACTTAGTGTAAATAGCCGCTGCCATAGATTTAAGCGATTAAAGTGTTTACATGCCTGTTTATTGCGATTAAAATCAGCATACGCCAGATATTACAATTATGGTTACTACGATTATGAGCTTATCGCATCAATGTGTGATCTAAGTATTAAGTTTACATGAGGTAAAGTTTAATTGTATTATTGCCTAAATCTCTTTATAATTGCATTATAAGGGTGCATGTAAATGTCATTATTGAGATATCTTCTGAAACTCTAGAGGAGAAGTTTCTCCCTTTGCTCCCAACTGAATCCCACTGCAGTCTAGGAGAAACAACTGAGATACAGAGATCTCATATGTGATTGTTCTTTCTTATGGCCTATCATTAACACTTTGATCAGTGTGCTAATTACAGTGCTGTCTGATTTCACTGCGTAGGGTGTAGCCAGTCTTGCCCAGGAGAAATGGAGTACATCAGATGTGCTGTGCTGGTGTCAGGAGAGCTTTGATCACTTCTTCATTAATTAGGCGATATATAGGTCAGGGTGTGTCCGTGATCAGGATGATTCATGTTTGCTCAAGGGCAGAATCAGCACCTTTACGGCCCCAGATATAGGCCTAACTATTATGTCTCTATTTGGATGATCCTGGCTATTGTGTTAACTAATATGGGTTATTATTATATTATACATAATAATGATGATAATGATGATAATGATAATAATAAAATGTGTTAAAATGTTTTAAATAATAAGAATTATTAATTATTTTTATTAACAATCAGGAATATGGTTTGTTCATTTCACAGTATGAAAAATCTACCTAATTAACATACAGCTGTAGGTCTAAGCTTAAAAAATCTGTTTCTTCCCCAGACTGCTGTTCACATTTCAACCAAGATGTCACTGAAAGTCCAGACGAGCAATATTACCAACAAAAATGACCCCAAATCTATCAACTCACGTGTGTTTATTGGCAACCTGAACACAGCGGTGGTGAAAAAGAGCGACGTAGAGACGATCTTCTCCAAATATGGCCGAGTTTTGGGCTGCTCGGTTCACAAGGGCTACGCCTTCGTTCAATACGCTAATGAGAGACACGCTCGTGGAGCAGTCATTGGAGAAAACGGACGTGTGCTTGCTGGACAAACCCTCGGTGAGTTGGACAATAAAATAAATCTGCTAGTGTACTGTATTGGTGTGTTTTATATATAGGGTGACCAGATTTCTCAGAGTGAAATACGGGACTGACAGGCACCCTCACCTCTACGGCGCACACATATCTACACTTGACAATAAAGTTAGCTAGAGTAGTGGCCAAAAGTGATGTGTGGCCTAAGAAAATGGACATTTTTGCCCTTGTATTCAAACATTTTATTGTAGCCATATAGTTGAAGAGTGTTAAACTAATGTATACTCGAACTTGTTTCATTTGTAGTAACTCAATGATACATGACAAATAGTGTTATACCAAAAAAATATGTATGCCACATGTGCAAAACTTATTGAGTTTTGTGTGTGTTCTTCTTCCCAATATTGATTCTGTAGGGTCATTAAAAGCAAATACTGAGAAATATCTTCTCCAGAAATTGGCCACTACTGTATATAAGAAATTGATGCAGTTTTACGAAAATGAAAAGCATTGTCTTTATTGCTGTTACACTCGAGATTTTTCGCCTGTCCATGATGCATTCATTAACATACGCTCCACAGATGTAAATGAACCAAGTATGCATTAAACAAACTCCACGGCCAGAGATAAGACATTTTAATTATATAATTATGTTTCTACTCCAATTCGCTGTTGAAATATAAACATTTAAACAGTGGCTGTCATAACTTGTTTTCAAGTATTCAAACATACTGTTCAATAAATGAGACATCACTAACAAGTAAAAAAATATAGTATATACTGCAGGGCCGTAACCACCATAGACATTGAGGGGGACAAGTTCCCCCCAATAATTAGAAATGGCCAAATTGTCCCCCCCCTCAAAATGTAATATTCTTGATGCTGCTCTGCTGCACTCCATTTTGCACTACGCTGTTTGTTGTTAGAATGCTAGAAAGTTTTAAAGTTACATTTTTAAGCTGTAAAAAGCAATAAAGAAATTTTAGAAAAGATGAAATATGGGACAAAATATGATTTTTACATAATAAGTCAGGACACTAAAAATAAAGCTGAAAACGGGACGTCTGGTCACCCAAGTTATATATCCCGTTTGAATGACATCTCTCCAAGGTTAAAAAAAAAGTGCACAATATCTGCTGTAGGAGCAAGCTGACTTTTTAAGCACCCTGTGGAGTGTTTGGTTAGCATGCACTATGACTGCTGCCAAGAGCGAGCCCCATGACACTGAAGCGGTTAAGATTAATATCTATTGATGACAGTTTCCTGTGGCCATCACTGTGGAGGGTCAGAGGGAGGTCAGTATAGTGCAGTGCAAGTAGATCAACGTTATAAGGTGGCCAATGGGACAGCATCATGCTCCACTCTTCAGGGCACTTGACCCTTGACCTCAGCCAGTTTTGAGTTTGTATTGAAGTTTTTCATGTAGTTGTTGAACTGATTATTATTTTGCTGTAAAAGTAGGGCACATACCAGAGGGAATTATGTTAGCATGCACTATGCCAGGAGTTTGTTGATATGTTCAGAATGAAATAGCATACTAATTACTGGATATATATATATATATATATATATATATATATATATATACATACATACATGGTGGTTGTTATGTTTATATACTGTAATAATAATTATTTATTAAATTATTAAATATTATTAATTATTTATTTATTATATAATCTTAAAAAAATTAACATTCATTTATTTTTTAAGTACTGATACTATTATGTACTGATTACTGGATACTGCCTACTATTTTTTTATTGTATGTAAAATAGTATGTATGCAGTGATAAATATTTCAAATAGTAGTATGTTATATTGAAGAAACATTAATAATAATAATAATTTTTCTTGTTATATACTGTAGTAACACTAATAATAATAATAATAATAATAATAATAATAATTACAAAAATAAATAAAATAATAATGTTATTTAGTTATTTAAAACAATATTTAATAACAAATAATTATTAAATAGCAGTCTGGTCAAATAGCAAGTCCAGAAGGAGATGTTAATAATCCTACAATTGATATTATAGTTCAGTCATCACTCTGGGAATGGAAAGTTGGGATAAAGTATTCTGTGCAGTATGCTCTGTTGTAAACTTCACATTTTTCCATACAGAAAAAATATACATGCTATTATACTAGAAATAGTATAGTCATGTTGTAGTAGGCCTATGTTTTAAATAGCCTCAGTGTTTGGCTCAACTCATTACAGACAATAAACAATTCTTAGAGTACACTTACTAGATTCTGGGAAATCTATATGTGTATGTCTTTAGCGAGCACCACTTAATGGTGCCCTTCAAATGAATTATGTGCAGTCAATAGGGAGTCATATTATCACAGTGCTATTTCAGTTATCAAGTAGTTTTAAGCCTCATCATACCAGCCAGTAATGGCGCGTCCTCTACGAGGTGACCTCTAGACACTGATTGGTTTCTCAGCTGTGCTGGTTTCTGGGCAACTGATGGACTGACCCCGCCCCCCTCAGATAAATGAGGAACAGGACAGGTGTGTCAGCGGCAGGTGTTCGTGTCACACTGAGGACATCAGACAGTTGTTCATTTGCTTGCTTCCTTCTTTTACATCTCTATCTCTCTGCACTTGTCCCCGCTCAAAATGCCGTCTATTTAGTTTGATCCCTGTCTCCATCAGTTCCAATCTGTGTTTCTCTGTCTCTCTTTTGCCCTCCAGCCCTCCGCAGCTGCTTGATGACATACATGTTTTTTTCGGCGGTCAGATTAGCCGCTGTTTCGTGCTCCACAGAGCCATTGGCTTCCGCTTGACAGCCCCGGTGACCTGTCACTCACACGATCCCACTTGTTCTCTGCTGGCCAATCAGTCACGGAGTTCAAGGAAATCATTGCAGCTGACATCTCTCCCTCAAACCCACCTCTTGCTGTCTCAGACCTCACCTCTGTATTCACTTGAGTGTTAGAAATATGAAATCGGGTGACAGAGCCATGTCTTCCATTGCTTCACAGCTATCCATTATTCTCTTTCTGCTTCTCCTCCTGTCATTGCTGTTATAAAGTGGAAGCCAAGGAGACTCTGGAGGCTGGAGTGTGGGGAAGAGAGACGCAGGATCATTCTAGGCTAGTTGAGTGGGTGTGGAGTGCCCTCTGGTGGACACAACGAGCATGTGGTTATGCAAATCAGAGCACTCCCACTTAATGACAAGTGTCCGTAATGTCACTGCACCGTGATAATTACAGAGTCATTAGATAAAAAGTGCCCCGGTAACTTGCAATTATCAACTAGATGCAGATGTCATTTTGAAAGGCTTCTGCCATCTGTCATTGTTTTAATATGTATATCTGCTCAGTGCTCATTTCATATAATTACTCTGTGCACTTTTTAAAATCTGCATTTCTTAAGACGATTAAATGATACTTTAGACTGAAAGTGTGTTTTTCCGCTTGTATTAACAGATATTAACATGGCAGGTGAACCCAAACCCAACAGGCCTAAAGGACTAAAGAGAACTGCAGCAGCATTATACAGGTGATTGCAGAACATATTCAATAATATTAGAGTGTATTATTAATGAACACAACAACATATTTAGCAACAATACACATTTAGATACTGTATAGGAGAGACCGGGGTAATTTGTCATGCGTTTTATAAATTGTAATTTCACACATTAATCAGTTTGTTGGTCAAAACAATGGTTTGATATTTTTGTGTTATCTTTTCCAGTTTTCATGTTTTATGTTTCATAAATGTTTCATTGCTTAAATATTGCTAAAAGGTTTTTGAATAGTCTATAGTACTTTTTAAATACAGATAGATTACCGTTCAAAGTTTTTTTTTTTTTTTTTTGAGAGAGAGAGAGAGAAATTACTTTTATTCAGCAAGGACACATTATTTTGATCAAAAGTGACAGTAAAGAAAATGATAATATTACACAACATTTCTATTTCAAATAACTGTTGTTCTTTTGAACTGAATATTTATAAAAGAATCCTGAAAAAATGTGTCATGGTTTCCAGAAATATATTAAGCAGCACAACTGTTTTCAACATTGGTAATAAAAAGAAATGTTTCTTGAGCAGCAAATCAGCATATTAGACTGATTTCTGAAGGATCATGTGATACTGAAGACTGGAGTAATGATGCTGAAAATTCAGCTTTGTCATCACAGGAATATTTTAATTTCAAAATACATTAAATTAGAAACAAGTTGAACAGCAGTGTATTTCAGTGGCTTTTTATTTTTTGATTTTAGCATTTCAAATAAAAGTATATAAATCTTTATCACATGTGTTAGCAATGTGACAACTTGCCCCACTAGTTGCTTCACTCTCCCTCCCTAATGTATTTTCCTTCATTTTTTAAAAAATCCTATGAATCACTTATATTTAAAATTATGCTTTTTTTGTCTTTAATCCCTGCAGTGGTTATGATTTTGACTATGATTACTACAGAGATGACTTCTATGACAGGTGAGTCCATGATTTTGTTGAAATGTAGGTAACATAAAACAACTGCAATTAGATGTACCAAAGTCACATCCAGAAAGCACGGAAAGCAAAGTGAGTAAAAGTTCTAGGCCTGGTTCCACAGACAGGGCTTAGATTAACCCTCTGGGGTCTGAGGATTTTCGGGGCCCTGGAGAAGTTTTGACATGCCCTGACATTTGTGCTTTTTTCAGTTGTTCATAAACATATTAATGGAAAAAGTGTCATTACACTGTATTCAGCACAATCTAGGCTACCATAATATGTGAGGAACATGTATGTACATGTTTGTGTTTTTGAAGGAATAACGTTTATGCGTGGTTATTGAAAAAACAAAAAACTTAAGTCACTGAAATAAAGCCAAAAAATATATATTAAATCTGTGTTCACAAGACTTCTGGGTATTGGAGGTTGTAGACTAGAGTTTTTGCTTCAAAATGATGTAAAAATTATCCTGCATACTTGTTCATTTATAACAATATATTGATTTAGTTTTTGTAAGACACTTTTTGTCAAGAAACACAGTATGCGTGGAGGTGTGAATCATCATGAATAATAGGTGATTTACACCTGAGAAGACAAAAGAATCGCATAAAGAACCTCTAATGACCTGCATATTAATGAGGCCTTTCAGTCAGGTAGGCTGTGAAAAAACCCTCTGTGATCATGTCTCAAGCTCATCATGGTGTATATCAAACATACAGAAAAAACAGCAATACTGTGAAATATTATTACAATTTAAAATAATGGTATTCTATTATATACTTTAAAATATAATGTATTTCTGTGATGCAAAGCGTCTGAACATTCATGTTACCTCTATGGCATTTCATATAGTGTTTTAGCTTAAAAGCATGCACATTTGGAGAAATATTGATGGATTCTCATATGTTTGTCAATTTTCTATACAGAGGAGTAATATTTATTCAATATTTATTGTCATCACTATGAACGCTGGATACTGTGTTTTCAATCCATACTTGCAGCCATACTAAAACTTACAGGATTAGTCCTTAGTTTAATTAGGACATCTAAGTAGCTTTTATAAATGTACCTTAGAAAAAAAACATTACTGGTGTGCATCTTGAGACTAAACAATGGCACTGACATATTTTTAGATTTGTCAGTGCAAGTTGCTGAAATAGCTCAAACATCCATTTTAGTCTGGGATTAGTCTTAAGTCTTGTCTGTGAAACCAGGGGTTAGAGTATCTGATTTAAACAGTACTTTTACTCATACTAAATGTAGGCTCAAAGATCCTTAACACCTAAGAGACATGCCAGTAAAAAACAAGAAACCGGTGATTTGTGAGGAGAGCAATCACGTTTTCTTTCTAAAATCAAAATAACTCAAAATTACAATAAATCAAATCTTAAATGTCTACAAACACTCAAGTCTCAGTTAAGCTCAAGTGCTCAAAAAGGGAATAAGTAACCAGTGTCCTTCAAAAAAGGTCTCTTCAATATAACGGATAAATAAAATAATGTCAAGTAAAATGAAATAGTTAAAGTCTAATTGCACTAGACGTTCTAGTTTCGGCCTCATCACCAGCTACAGTCATGTCCTTCATCTCATATATGAAACACCTGCAATTCAGCAGCTACCTGCAAATGCACTCACATTCATGTAAAGTAGCCCTGTTGACAAGTTTGGGTGCATAAGGACAAAACGCAAAAGATATTAGCATGTGTCCGAAAACTGAAAAATGCTGCCTTTGGAGGACGGCATCAAGGCACGTCCGAAACCAAAGTTAGCTTCACTTCCTGAGATACTTTCATCTGATGGATTTGTGAAGGCAGCATAGATGTATCCTTCGCTGCCTTTGATATCCTACAATCCTGTGATATCCATTCTGTGACAGTTGAGCTAAAAAATAAAGATGGCGTCTGAAAGTTGCGGTTGATGGTCAGTTTATGTGTGAATGTACGTTTTTGACCAATGTTTTCTGCTTTTGATGTCATTTCTAGTGAGAAATTACTATTGTAGCAATTAAAGGTGCAATAGGTGATTCTCTACTGAAACGGTCTAAATGTATTTTTATAAATATATATTGTCATATGACCAAAAATGTTCATCCATTATTTATATTCGGTCCTAAAGAAATAATACAATGCCCTACTTGTCTTTCAGCCTATGTTCATACATTGCCTCACGCACCCAGTTTACGCAGACATCACACATCATCAGCACGTTTAATTAAGAAATGGCAACCCATGACGTTCTAACCGGAGCTATTCACGTCCTCAGACTCGGTATTATGCATTTCTATTTCAACAGTATCAACACTGAAATGAATCTGCAGCAGTCAGGTACAAGCTAAGTTGTTTACGTTCATTATTATTGTAATGTTATGTGCTTTGAGACATGAGGTTTCTCTTGTGACGCTTTGCCGAGATCAGCTGCGTGTTTGCGCGTTCATGTGTTTTGGAGGAGGCGTGGCATTGGACGGCAATTTGCAGGGAGGGTGGGATCATATGCTTTCAATGCTAGCAGGCTAACATTAGCATTTCCCAGATCTTCTACTGCACCTTTAAATATTCGCTTCACCAAAGCTCACTAAATTTTGCTGTAGATCATTAAACCGTTACGCTTCCTCAGAAGTCAGTCCGAAATCAGTTTCGTGAGGTACCTTTGTGTGCAAACGCTGTCACTGCCTGCAAGGCAACAAGTCAGCTGCCTAAGTTTTCAGACACAGCCATAGTATCTTCAATGCCCTGTATACTCTGTAAAACTACAAAGTAGCCAAAAAGATACTTAAGTACAGTAACTAATTACATTTGCTCAAATACTTTACACCACTGTGATTGGGTGAAAAAAGCACTTTTTGCTCATGCTGAAATAAAATGACCTGAACTCATAACTCCACAGTCAGGCTTTATGAGGAGCCATTTTTAGTGCAGTAACCCACCAGTGACTTATAATGAAGTCAGGCACAGTGCTCTCTCCTTAGCAAGGCTCTTCCTGTCATAATACATTTTCTCACAACTTGGCTGAATCTGAAGGAACTCATAAAAACACTCACACACAGCTGTAAGCTGCAGAGAGAAAGACAGAGAAAAAAAATAAGCGTTTCACAAGAACTCCCTCCACGACCCGTTAAGCAAACTTTGGCTTGGCGAGTGCGCGGTTGGCCAGAGTCCCTTTTCGGTAGCTATGGAAACCCTGCTGCGAGACTCAGCTGGATGTACTTGTTTGCAGATGTAAGGGATATTGCGTCCATATGATGAGCTGACATGTTTATTGATATCTCTCTTGTGATCTCTGCTCCCTGACTTACAGCCGTCTTAGGGCGACACTGACTCCAGTCCATATTTTACAGCAAATGCATCCAATAATTTAGATCTCTAGGATTGCGGATCAGTCAGTAAAGCCGCATAGATGGCATGTGGGAGGCCAGCTGGTTGCTTTTAGGTTCCTGTCTGGGCAGCAGACGTTCTTCTTTTTGAAGGCAAAAGTATCTTCTTCTCTCACTTCAATCTTGCCACATCATATCCTTCATGCTTGATAGCAATAGGATTGCCTTGGATTCCAAACTATTGGCGTTTGGCCTCATTTCTGCTAATTTGGCCACAAATGACGTACACTGTCAGTATATGCGAGGTGTAGCTGTGAGCTCCTCTGAATCAGGCACATCTCTCGTTCTGTTCATGATGAGTTGGTGTATGATGGATGAAAGTAGATATTCTCTGATCATAAAACAACTTCAAACACACTCTGCTCAAAGATCATACTTTGCTTTTATTTTCCTTTATAGAATTTAACTCTAACTAGGCATATGTTAACAACATGAATTCACCAAGAAAAATTAGATGAAAATGCCAGTGTTACTTTAGTATTATTATAGTATTTATTCTTTATTTCTGTTTTAGTAATTTTAGTACTTCAACTTATTTCAGTTAGTTGCAAAGGCAACATTTCTCATTTTTTTAACTAATATTATTTTGTTTTATTTCAGCTTTATTTCAATTACCAAAAATGTTTATTCTAGCTTTAGTTGTATGATAAAAACACTGTAAAATTATTTATTTATTTATACTTTATATATATGTGTGTGTGTGTGTGTGTGTATATATATATATATATATATATATATATATATATATATACTTTCACATGTTCTGACAAAATGCTGAAATTTAGGAATTCATTTTTTACAAAATAGTTTTTATATCTCTGACATAAAAATTTAGACCAAAAATTGGCAATTTTTTGCACTGACTGCCAAGCCTTTTGAATTTAACAAGATAGGTGCAGAAGATGTTTTTAACATGATCCAGTGTTTTATAGGCAAACTTTAATGATACATATATTGGACTGGCAGTTATATTTTACGAATCTGTCATCAAAAAACTCACATATGTTGACCGCAAATCTACAAAATTGAGGGTAAATGAAGCCCTATGGTGGTCCCTGAGTGTTTTTGGTGTTTACTTTGGGAAAATACGATTTCTTGAATGCTTAGCAGGAAACTTTTTTTTTAAAATAATGTATAAAATGAAAAGTCACAAATACAGCATGACCCATATGCTCATGGATAGTAGTAATGTGGTTGCATGAAGCAGTTAGTTTCTTCATATCTCTTTCTGTCTCCAGACTGTTTGAGTATCGAGGCAGAGTATCACCAGTGCCCAGAGCAGTTCCAGTAAAGCGCCCCCGTGTGGCAGTGCCAGTTGTCCGCAGGGTGAAATCATTACCTGTCAAGCTTCTGACCAGATCTACTATCCTTCCCAACAGCTCTGTCAAACACAAGTGTGAGTTCAACTTATATTTTGTATTGATTTTCTTGATGTGAACTGTGTTACTGACCTAAACATAATTTCTGTCGAATCCTGGAACATCAAAAGACCTTTAAGAGATAGTTGTCATAGTCAGGATTCCAGAAATGTATCTTAATTCCATTGCGTGACAACTCAAGATCATCTTGTTCAGAGCCAGTGCACTGAGATGACTTATGGACTGAATAAACTCTTGAACCGGCTTTTGGGCCGTTTGACCGATTAACATGCCAGGTTTAGGATTTAGGATGTTTCAATACAGCAGCAGAACAACCTTTTGTCTTGGGCATTGCTCCATTATAGTTTCAGAACCAAATACCAGTGCATTGCTTTTATTTCCTTTTTTGGTTTTATGGCAATATATAAACCTGATTTATTAAACTAAAACATTGTGTTCTCTTGTTAATCCTGTGTGTACGTGTGAGCAGTGAAATCTACCGAGCTGCAAGCTATCAAATCAGAACTGACGCAGATCAAGTCCAACATCGACGCGCTGCTGGGACGTCTTGACCAGATCACAGAGGACAAATACTGTGCCCCAGGTGCCATGTCATATGCTATACATCTCCTATACACACACACACAAACATACAAACAATACCATTCAAAGGTTTGGGGTCAGTAAGATTTTTATTAAAAAGAAATTGATACTTTCATTCCACAAGGATGCATTAAATTGATCAAAAGTGACTTTGATCAATTTAAACTTTGTACATTGCTACAAGAAAATTCTCTTTCAAATAATAATTAAATTCATCAAAAATATTGACAAGACACATTTCTTATTATCAATAATTAAAACAGATGTGCTGCTTCATATTTTGGGGGAAACTGTGATACAGTTTTTTTTTTTTTAGGATCCTTTGATGAATAGAAAGTTCAAAAGAACAGCCTTTACTTGAAATAGAAAAGCTTTTCCTTGAGCTTTTGATATATAAGAGGTCATCGTACTATAAGAATATCCTGTACATTTCAGAACTGAAAACTTCCTTGCTAGTCCAATAAAAGCTGTGAGATGAGGAGGAGAGAAGAGCGAGACAGGACTAAAAATAACATTATCTTTCAAAGGATCCTTATGCTAGGAATAAGGTTATTTATTTTTAACAATGTGAGTGTCTCAGTTGACCTATATTTGTTTGTTTTCAGTACATTTCACTGTGGATTCTTTGGTAAATTAATCACATTTTGGCACAGGCTTTGCAAACAGACTTTTACGATATAGACTTGATAGTAATGCAACAACATAAGTAACTGAGTTACTCCTACTGTTCTAATGCCTGATCTGATCTGTAATGATTCATGTACAGTCAGATGTTCTTTGTCTATGTGTCAGTAAATCAAACCAGTGACTATAAACGGTCAACTTCTCATTGTTTTTCTTAGTAGGATAAAAATAATCTGTTATTTAAATGGTGATTAAAATATATATAGAAAGCGATTAAAGAACGCTCCCTTTGCAATCGCTGGAGCTGTCAATCAAACAGCGCAAGTTTATCAGTGACTGAGTTCTGGACTTGCACCAAAACTCACGTTTTATTCAACGTATCTCTTAGTTACATCACGTTTCCACTGTTAGTTATTACGAAAGCATTCATTATTGTGCAGAAGTTAAGTTGCAATGACAAGATCACTGCTTTCATGCACTCAACAACATGTCTGTGATTGGCTACAATCTTCATCACTGCAACCTTTCTTGCCACGATCTAAATATAATGCCATAGATTTAAATGTAATGCTATAATCAACACTTTTCAAGATTAAGATTGTATTCTATTAGAAACGATTTCATCAAAATATGCCCCTTACTGCCCGTTATACCTTCCTCTCAGTAATTATATTTTGAGAAAAGCTTTAAAAGGGCTTTTTTAATCATATGGAAACCCCAGCCAGTAGTTTACTCTCCGTAGAGACACACTCAGCAGTGACCGAACGTAAAACGCTGACTCAGCGCAGCACTGCCACTGTCACACGAGCCTTTCACGGTTCAACACTTTCACAGCTCAGTGGCTCCAATTAAACTTTGCAGATTTGTCCCTCTGTTTCACATCAACATTCAATTTGACAAACATTACCACAGAACGCAACATGCCTCTCGTGTTTATTTACACACGGAAAACAGCTTCATTCTCCTGCATCGTCTGTCTATGAACTGTTATGATGTGGCTAATGGCTTGTGGCTAATCAATGATGATGTCCCTCTGAGCACATTTCTGTGTATGTATGCAAGTGTGTCTGACTGTTGAGGATGAGACGGTTTAAAAGCCCCCGTGAGGGAGGAACGTCAACGGGATTCTCATAACTTTTCAACTGGGCTGATGTGTAAATTAAAGCAAGCTCCAAATTTTTCTTTACTTTGGCAACAGTAAAACAGTTTTTTTTTTTACATGTCTGCTCTTGAAATGTGTCCCTACAGAGATGTCTTGGTTGTTTACAGAATGTGAGAATTTGGATGGTGATTCTCATGACAGAGAGAACAGATAATTCCCAGTCCATACCGACATAGACAATGCAAATAGAGACACTTCATTAAAACAGCTGAAATCACTTACAGCATCTTTCACCTTATAAAGTCTAAGGCCTCTAAATTATCAACATGACCAAAATTTATCTGAACAAAGCTGTTGTACACAATCTTCTACATGCCTTCGGTCATCTTATTTATAGTTGATACTTTTTAGCAAGTAAATTAGTATAATTGTAAAAATATCCACCTTTAGGTCTTTCTGCTGTGAAATCTTTACTGATTTTATATTGTTTTATTGTTATTTCAAGAGGAACATTTACTGGACCGAAGCAACTTAGGTTTACTTAATTATCTGTGCATCATTTTTTATAAAAATCTCATTAAAATGTATGAAATATGATACATCAGCCTTTTGAGTAATGTTTATTTGAGCATCTCTCAATCATCGTTGTATTACATTGCATTATATGTTTTAAAACTACAGCATTGATCATAAAACTAAGCATTTAAATATTTTACTAAGACATGTTATTGAGAGATATAGAGTAATAATTGATATGTATATGCATTTTAATGTAAGTAGTCTGCTATACTGCTCTCATTGATTTACATTAAAGCTATCAGAATTTCATCTTAATTTTCATCTTTTTGGCCATATAAATATCAGCAACTGCAACAAATTGCATATTTCTTTTTTCCTTGTGTGAGCTCTATATTCTCACTATATCATACTACTATATGTATGGAAGCTTGCAAGTTATAAAGTCAGAATTGTGTTATAAAGTCAGAATTGCGAGATAAAGTCGCAATTCTGACTTTTTTTCTCAGAATTGCGATATAAACTCGCAATTGCATCACAATTCTGATATCTCGCAATTCTGACTTCTCAGATTGTGAGTTTATATCTTGCAATTTTGACTTTATAACATGCAATTGCATGTTATTAAATCAGAATTGAGATATAAATGCAATTGCGAGTTTATATCTCACAATTCTGACTTTATAACTTGCAATTCTGACTTTACATCACCCAATTCTGACTTTATAACTCATATTTGTGAGTTTATATCTCGCAATTCTGAGAAAGAGTCAAAATTGTGAAATATTAATGCACAATTGCGAGAAAAAAAAAGGCAGAATTGTGAGATAAAAAGTCGCAATGACCTTTTTTTTATTTTTTATTTCATGGCGGAAACAAGTTTCCATATATATGAGCCATAAAAGCCTGATGTATCATAATATTATACTTAACAAAAAACATATATTCTTTTTTTTTTCTTAAATTTTGTGTAAAGATTCAATAAACAGTTCCATTTTTTTTTAAAAATCAATATTTTTGAAGTATTTACCAGGGTTAAAAAGCCTGATGTCAAGTTACAGCGCCAGTTATATAAAAATACACACTTTCCCTTATACATCTGGATAAATTGCAAACTTAATTATTAATGTTGTGTATATAAATGTATGTAAACGTTTCTCTGTGTGCAGAGTTGCAGAAGGCAGATGAAATGAAGAGCGAATTGTCTCAGGACGAATCAGGCTCAGAGTCAGAGGAACTGCAGCATAGTGATGTCGAGGAGGGCGAGGACCACACACACGAGGAGTGTGACGAAGACATGGTAAGAGAGATGTATATGGGGACATTTATATGGGGAATGGAAATGATATTGTAAGGTCAGGAGACAAGAGACTATAAGAAGAGAGGGTGTGCTTAAAAACAGTGGAAACAATGGAAACATATCAGTTTATAAATCAAACGCTCACACATTGTATCATATGAATGTTAAAGTTAACAGTCTCTTAAAATGATTTCTTATCTCTTCTCTCTTCAGGAAAACAATCACATATCTGAAATGGATCCCATTCTTCAATAAAAGGCAAGAACTCAAAGCTGGGGCAGTGGATTCTTGGATCAGTGATAATTCAAACCATGAGATATTTTACACGTTTTCAAGCTTGAGTTTCAAGATCTAAGATTGTTCTTCATGCAGAAAGCAGATTGTAAAAATGAAGTTAGAGAGTACAAACCACTAAATCTGGTTTCATGGGGCAATTGGTTAAACTCAGTTTGGTGTCCCTAAAGATCAATTAAGCAATGACTGCAGGAAATTATTAGGGTTTTTTTTTTCTAATGAAAAGCTAACATTTCAAGCTAAATATCCAACAGAGAGACAGTTTAAAACATTTAACAATATTTTATATATATATATATAAAGTTGGGGTCTGTAAGATTTTTTTTATGTTTTTAAAAGTCTCTTCTGCTCACCAAATACAGTAAAAACAGTAATATTGTGAAATATTATTACAATTTAAAATAACTGTTTTCTATTTGAATATATTTTAAAATGTAATTTATTCCTGTGATACAAAGATGAATTTTCAGCATCATTACTTCAGTCTTCAGTTTAATACTAGGAGAAGATCCACCAACATGTTCTTTCTGTCAAAACTCTTTATCATTGAAGCATGTTTTATTAGATTGTGCTGGTTTTAACCCTATGAGAATCCTTTTCTTAGTCAGTTAATTCATTTGAAGAAATTTTTAACAAAGTTAAACCAAATATAGTTTTAGAGCAAAAATAAATGGTAAGAACCTGATATATTTTATAGTGTTATATAAATTTTTCTCACCATTAAAATAGCCACAGAGGCTGGCATGGCTTTAAAAACTAACAAACAAGAAAGATTCAAATAGAAAATACAAAGTTCAAAGAGTTAAATAATATGAATCTTTTGTAACATTATGAAATGTTTACTATGGAAGCTTGTTTCCACCATGAAATAAAAAACCAAAAAGGTAATTGCAACTTTTTATCTCACAATTCAGACTTTTTTTCTCACAATTGTGTGTTTATTTTTCACAATTCTGACTTTTTTTCCCTCAGAATTGCAAGATATAAACTCACAATTGTGATATATAAAGTCAGAATTGAGTGACATAAAGTCACAATTGCGAGTTATATATTCAGAATTGCGAGTTATAAAGTCAGAATTGCGAGTTATAAAGTCAGAATTGCGTGATGTAAAGTTAGAATTGCGTGATGTAAAGTTAGAATTGCGTGATGTAAAGTCAGAATTGTGAGTTATAAAGTCAGAATTGTGAGTTATAAAGTCAGAATTGCTTGATGTAAAGTCAGAATTGAGTGATATAAAGTCAGAATTGTGAGTTATAGTCAGAATTGTGAGTTGTAAAGTCAGAATTGAGTGATATAAAGTCAGAATTAGGTGATATAAAGTCAGAATTGAGTGATATAAAGTCAGAATTAGGTGATATAAAGTCAGAATTGAGTGATATAAAGTCAGAATTAGGTGATATAAAGTCAGAATTGCGTGATATAAAGTCAGAATTGCTTGATGTAAAGTCAGAATTGAGTGATATAAAGTCAGAATTGAGTGATATAAAGTCAGAATTGTGAGTTATAGTCAGAATTGTGAGTTATAAAGTCAGAATTGAGTGATATAAAGTCAGAATTAGGTGATATAAAGTCAGAATTGAGTGATATAAAGTCAGAATTAGGTGATATAAAGTCAGAATTAGGTGATATAAAGTCAGAATTGCGTGATATAAAGTCAGAATTGCTTGATGTAAAGTCAGAATTGAGTGATATAAAGTCAGAATTGAGTGATATAAAGTCAGAATTAGGTGATATAAAGTCAGAATTGGGTGATATAAAGTCAGAATTGAGTAACATAAAGTCAGAATTGAGTGATATAAAGTCAGAATTGCAAGTTATAAAGTCAGAATTGAGTGATATAAAGTCAGAATTGAGTGACATAAAGTCAGAATTAGGTGATATAAAGTCAGAATTGAGTGATATAAAGTCAGAATTGCGAGTTATAAAGTCAGAATTAGGTGATATAAAGTCAGAATTGCGAGTTATAAAGTCAGAATTAGGTGATATAAAGTCAGAATTGTGACTAAATGTATCTAAAATAGATAAAAAGTCACAATTACCTTTTTTATTTTTTATTTAGTGGCGGAAACAAGCTTCTATAGTTTACTGATCAATTTAATTTATCCATGTTGAATAAAAATAACTTCTTTTAAACAAAATTTTTTATTAATCTTATTTACCCCAAAGCTTTGAACAATAGTGTAGGCTATACTGTTCAAAACAAATGAGAAAAAAAGTTTTTTATATTTGCTCAAATATATAAATTAGAAAATGAACACTCTTATTCAAAATAATTAAATTGTACTTAATTAATTTTGGACCCTTTTTAAAATTGAAATTGAATTCAACCGTAAAAACCTCTTGAGCTCGAGTCAGATTTACAGTGTATGTCTAAATTCACTGGCAACAGAACTCCAGACAGAAAATCACGCTCATCCAAAAGATGAGTTCTATACCCCAGAATACATTTTTGTAAATTCTCCTGAGGTCAAATATCTCTCTTTTAGGCAGACAGAAAACACTACTTGGTATTTGCCAAATAAATGTCATAAGAGTTTCATTCTGATTCTGATGTTACCCATTGCTTTATAAGGTCCGTCTTTGGTGGTCTGAGCGAGCTTCACATACTTGCTTGGATACAGCACCTTCAACGTCTTTGACCTATGAGCATAAAGTTTATCAAAATGAAGGGAAATAGCTGTGGTTATTCTTACTAATCTGTTTTCAAAGTGTAGCGGCTCAACTTCTGCTGTTTCAGCATAAACATTGCCATATGTTTGGCTACATAAACGCACAAGACAGTGTGGAATCTTATGGTGGCTTCCACCTGATCCTTCTGTGTGTTGTTTGTGGATCACCGCTCTGTTTGTCTGACTAATCTGCGTGACCACAATCTTATTGCCACCAGTAACACAGCTTCCGCCCTCCTCTTATTCTAACAACTGCAGTTGCCCTGAAAGGCCAAATCAAAGTTACCATCACATTGGGCACAAATTAGTAATTGGTCACGCTTCCTTCTCTGAAATGATCTTAAATTGGCTGTGGTTGAATCTCAGAAAAGAAAAACAAACACCCAGGTCATATTTTACCCCAGAATGAAAATAAGAAAATAAGAAATTATATTATGCGTTTAGAAAATGAAGTGTATGTTTGGTTTTTTGCATTATTACATTACTTTTATGACAGTCAAGCACATTTTTCTGCCCACATGAACTGTATTAAGTTAAAACTATTATGTAAAAAATCAGTAAAACAAATGTATAAATGTGTGAATTTATTGGATAATATATGTAAGCAATAAGGTACGAGAGGCTGTGCTGTATCGGGAATATGTCACGGCTGAAGGGCATTGTTCGGTATGACGCGAAGCGGAGTGCCTGCAACCCCTTCAGCTGTGACTTATTCACAATTTATAAAATGGTATAAAACGGTTACCACACAGTACAAATATTAAAGCCAAAAATATGTAACAATGCAACTTTCATGAAGAAAACTCTTACTAAAAGCCTTCCTTCCGCCAGAAAAAAAATAGTCCCTGACCGTGAACAGCAACAGAAGTTACATTATTACGCCATTAGATGGCAGCAAAGACTGTCTTTATGAGTGTGTCAGTCAGTAGCGAAGACTTTTACATTGAAAAGACAGAATTGTTGTGAACACGGAACAAGACCAGCTGACAAATGCTTTGACTAGCGCTGTCAGTCACAGGAAAACCCCTTAACTGTTAAAAGGACAAGATAATACATTGGACATTCAAACAGATTTTTTATTATGAATATATGTGTGTGTATTTAGTATATAAGAAATAAAATATTTAAGAAATATAAATATAGAATTAGAGGGGGAATGTGCTTAATTGTCACGTCAAAAATAGTCACAAAAAAATAAATAAATCTTTTCTTTAAGGATTTTTTTATTTTATAAATATATATATATATATATATATATATATATATATATATATGTGTGTGTGTGTGTGTGTGTGTGTTATTTATAAAATAAAAAAAAATCCTTAAAGAAAAGATTTTTTTATTTTTTTATTGTGACTATTTTTTTTTATGACCCAAGCATGTTCTTGTCTGCTTTTGTGAGATTTATCCACATGGCTTTGCGGTTCAGTGAATGCAGTGATCTGGATCAGTGAGTGAATAATCAAACTAATACATCTTGAAAGTCAGATAACACTAGTTCTGCACCTTAGAGAACTTCAGCTTTGCTGTTTAGAAAATCTCTCAATCGATTTCACACTCTCTGAGTGGTAATTGGCGCAACAAAAGGTGAAAGATGCCAAAGACTTTCAAAAGACCATTTGGTCCATTTAGTTGTAGTTTCTGTAAATTGAACCTGATATATTGATTTCTGAGAGTGTATTTTATGTTTGCAGTTTTAGTTGTCCTTAAATTTCAGCAAAACATACTTTTATATTTGGTTTTTAGCTTTAAAGGCAATTGAGGAAGAATAAAACCACATGAGAGAATTGACGGAGATCCAGCAAGCTGTTTATTTCAGCCCCCCTCCTCTGCGTGTCGTAGCTGTTTTTCTCCACTAGCACATCTTAATGCTTGTCTTCCTTTTCTTGTATTTATTACAGCAGGGAGTTGGGAAACACTGTCGACTGGAAACTTTTTTAATACCACAGACTCAGCGGGAAGACACTGAAACCAACAGGCGCCGTCAAACTCCAGCATCAGCTGTCAATGAGATGGACAGCTAAACTAGCTGTTTGGTAGGAGGGAGATGGGGATGACGTCCCCTAAACCAGGAATCCATCACAAAAAGGCCACAGTTCCTGAGAGCAACAACATCACACACTCGACAACAACAGGGGATCAATTTCACAGACATTCTGCATTCATGCTCCCCAGAAAACACAATTAACATGCATTTTTTTCTATACATTTGGGCGCCTCGTATGTAAATACCCTGCTCCTATTTCTGTCCTCCCTTCTTTCCTGTCTGTTTGTGCTTTTGCAAAAAATGTTTTTCGTTTTATTTATATGCCAGTCGGAATCAGAAAGGTTGGCTATTTTTAATTACACGTGCACATTTCTTCTGCTTGCACTTTCGAGACTGCAAGAGATATTTACAGATGTAAATAAACTATGATGACTTGTGAAACACCTGTTTAAATGTTGCCTGCTAGAATGCAGATGCATAGACTAATCCTCGGCACCTCATCTAATGTAATCTTTACCTTGAAGACAAGAGATTTATTCTCACACTGTTAGATTTGCCACTAAGAGGATTAAAGAAGCAGCTACTTCTTGAAATATGAGCACAACTCCCTTTGAGGCCTGGTTGGGAGAGAACGTTCAGTAAAACGCAATCTGTAGTAAGGCTGTACAAAGAAGCGCTCTATATTGCAACTGCTCCTTCAACATACAGTAGGCTATACAGCCACAAGCGGTAATCACTGAGGTCCAGAGATAAAACACAATTGCCTTATTTGAAAGATTAGATCCAGTGGACACTGTCAATATGGTTCGTGATGTTTAACTTCCTTCAGGCGGAAATGAAAATTCATCTATTTTCTAAAGGCATGTTATAGTTCTTACTGTGAAGAATTCATCCATGCATGTGTCATTTAAAAAAAATAATAATAATTAAACACCCCTTTCTGCTGATCGGTCAGCCGAAGATCAAACCGTGTCGTCATCAGTTCTTATTTCTTTTTTGATAATCCGTTACACTCGGATGCACGTCGCAAAAACTGAAGAAAACATCTATTTCATCACGATTTTATTTGCAGTTGTAGGATTTTCTTGAGTTACAGCTATCGCAGGTCACAGCTCAAGTGAATGCTACGGCTCGTTTTCTCAAGGCATGCCATCTTATTTTTTAAGTCCATGAACTGGAAAGCGCATCAGGTTTCAAGTTGAAACGGAATATTGAATAGAGGGCGGGGCTTGATATTAGCGCACGCTGTATTGTCATATTATGTTGGCTTGACAAAAATCTACTATTTAAGCTGCTTCTTTTGAGATTTGGGGTCTGTTTACACGACACCGTTTTCAACTAAAAACAGAAAACTGTTTGTGTTTTGACCGTTCATTTACACGACAACGCCATTTTGGCCTGAAAATGCAAACTTTTGAAAACAGGATTCAAAGTGGATGTTTTTGAAAACTATACCATTATCGTCTCAGTTTAAACTACAAAAACATGAATTTGTGAAAACTGTAACATCATGCGCATGCGTATTTCGTGTTCAGTCTATAGGCACGCAGTGTTTCTTTACAAAGTGACATCGCCAACTACTGGCCTGGCAACATAATACAGCGTTTATAATCATTTTCAAGGATCCGTGTGAACGGGGATCATTTTGACAACATTGTCGTCTTTACATGAAACACTGAGGAAGAACGTTTTTTTGTTTTTAGTACAACGGTGTCATGTAAACTTTTAAACAGTATCTCCTAGAGTGTTCAAGCTCCAATCACCAATATTCTATATCTTTTCTAACTGATCGGACTTACGGTTTTCATAAACCCGTTGATCAAAACTACGAAAAATTCCATAAACTCTCATTGAGGGGGTCAAAACTTTTGCACAATAAGTATTATAGTGTATTTAAGCTATCACAAGCAAAGCTTAACGACTATCCTAGGACATGTTAAATCATGCTAGCAACATGCTAAAACATGTTAGCAATGTTAAAACATGCTAGCAACATGTTCAATCATGTTAACAATGTTCAATTATGCTAGCAACATGCTAATTAATTCTAACAGCTTGTTAAAACTAGCAATGTGCTAAAATATGCTAGCAAAAAGTTAAATCATGTTAGCAGCGTGTTAATTCATGCTGACAATGTGCTAAACATGTTAGCATTTTGGTAAGACATGCTAATAACATGATAGTTCATGCTAGCGATGTATTAAAACATGTTAGCAAAATGTAAAATAATGCTAGACATGCTAAGGAATGCAAACAACATGATAAAACATGCTAGGAATTTTATAAAGCTTTTAAACTTTCAGACAAGTCTTTGTCAAGCCAACATAAAAGTTTGTTCACAAACTTTATTCATCTAGTTTCAGTTATTATCATAATAGGCTAATAAACGCACTGGTTTGTAGTGCAAATAGTTTTAACATTTACTGCGCATTTACTAGTTAGTCTTCTATTTAATGTGGCTAATTAATCTGAAATCTCACACATACACATTCATACAGTTGCTAAATCCCACAGTTAGAAGTAAGGCAGACCTCAGGTTGTCCTGTTAGATAATTGTTTTGTTTTGTTTTTTGGTTTTTTTATCATTATGATCAATGCTATTTTAAAAAATGTTTTATAAAGATCCTCAAGATGATATGTGTGTGTGTGAATCGAACAAATAGCCAAGGACAAACTTTTCAGGAAAAAAAAAAAAAAAAGTTTTTTTTTCAGACTGGTCTTAACCAAGTGACATAAATAAAAGTTAGAAGATATACTGATCCCTTTGGTAAATGCTAGTTGGTCAGACTAGTTCTTAAAGGGACAGTTCGCCCAAAAAGAAAAATTCTGTCATCATTTACTCACGCACATGTCGTTCCAAACCTGTTTGACTTACATTCTTCTGTGGAACATAAAATACATTTTGAGAGATGTCTCGGGTTTTTTATTTTTTATTTTATTTTAGGTACATTTTTAAGGTAACCTTTTTGTTTTTTTGTGTGTGTTCTGCAAAAGAAATGATGTCACACTGGTTTAGAATGACATGAGGGTAAATAATGACCGAAATCTCATTTTTAGGTAAGCTATCCCTTTAACAGTCTTAAAAACTTCTGTTAATGCAACTGGCTTCTGAATTTAAAGTGGAAAAAATAAAGATATAGCTTAATAAGGAGTTATATAAGGATATATGCGAGTAGTAGTGGTTATGATTCAGAACCATCCAAGTAAGTTTTTCATGTGATTTACAGTATCTGACGTCCAAGCTGTGAGACATAAGGACGCCCCCATAATTAAAGATAATGACACGATGCAAAGAAATATAGCAATCATTTTAAGGCGTCAAGCATGTCAAACTGAAACATGTGGCAACAAATAGACTAAATTTCACTAAAACATTTTGGCATCAGCTATGAAGATAAGTTCAATTTTAGATGCACAAAACAGTGCATAGCAGCCAGACGGACTTACTTTTATTGCACTCCAACACGTTTCCTCCCATGCAGCAGAGACAGCCATGTCCGGTCAGTCCAGAAACCATGCTCATTATTCATCCCTGTCACCTTGTGAGTGATGTAGGATGTTAACCAGTCTAGTCCCTGGACCTGGAAATGCCTTTAATCACGACCAAAGCACAAATATGCTGTGTGAATGGAACTACTTTAACACGCAAAAAAAAAAAAAAAAACATTGAAAATAGCCAGGTCTAAAACATATGGCAATTAATACAGGACTTACATTAGGAAGTAATTTTACCGGTGCTAATGATTTCTCCTTCAGCGGCATTTTCAGGGCCAATACAGTCTGTGACGAGCTTTTTATAAAGGAACGTAAGAAAAAGGCCTTCGCACTACATCCTTCAATATATCAGATGTGGTGCAAAAAATGGATCTGTCCATATTGCACACAATGATGAGGGTTGTGTTTCGTATTTACTTTTTCCTCATGTGTTTTGCTCTAGGATGACAGACTGACACATCAAACACTTATTCGGCTGTCATACTTTGAGTAGTCACATAAACAATTGTGTTGGTTTACAAAATGAGGCCCACTGCACTGAGGGTATTTGGGTTAGAGTATCGCATGTATAGGAATACACTGGAATGCTGGGAGTCGGAATAACATTCCTTGATTTATGTCAGTGGGATTTTGAGACTCTTTGGAGCTTAAACAGGCAAAGAACGGTGGATTCATTTTGACAGAAGAACAGTAAAGGCTACAGCTACAACTTTCTTAAAGGGCCAAATTTACATCACATTTTATAGTGTAATTATCAGCTCTGGGCAATTTCATTTGAAGTATACAACACCCACAATACTCTTTACTAACATTATTGTAATATTTTAACCTTCTATGACAACTGTTTTCAAAGTAGGGGAATATTTTAAAGCTGCTGTCCGTAACTTTTTTGTGTTCAAGATTTACAAAAAAAATTATATAATGAATGAGTACATCGTGAATCCATTTTCCAAACCTTTTTTCTTTTCTTTATCCTGAATCACTACGGTACTCTTATAATAAGTGTATATGTTCTATTTTAGACTTGTTCAGGTCATGGCACTGCGGAGTAGTACAGTACCTGCGTGACTTATAAACATAAACAGAAGTAGCTCAGGCTACAATGTTCTTCCGCAAGACGCATGCAGTTCTGTTTATTAACCGCTAGAGCGCCAAAAGTAACGGACTGCAGCTTTAAAGAATCTGCGCAGCAATAAAAATGAGCCTTTCCTGAAGAAATACTGTGGAAAAGCAGAACATGTACTATTGTTGAGATAAAATGAAAAATTAAAGACGAAAAAAGTCCATTTAAAAATATTTTTAGATAAAGTGTGCCTCTTTTCCCCAAAAATATATAATATGGAGTATAAAAAAAATATAAACAATTCCCTTCAATCTGAATTTTAATCCACATTTTAGATTCAATAATTCTCATCAGGTGCAGAAAAAACATTGCACATAGAAAATAAGCCCAATTAGTTTCACTTAACACATGAAAAAGTAAAAATTGTATACTGCATTTTTCATAATATTTTAAAAAATGTTCTTGCAGTTTTTAATAGATGTTTAATCAACACATATTTATCCTTTTAAAGTACAGAAAAACTTAGGAGGCTAAAATATTAGCGTCTGTTTACATAAAGCATACAGTACATTTCAAGCAAATTAATGTGCCTTTCTTGATCACATCCAAACTCTCTAGACAAAGACATAGTTCTTTCCAGAATCATACACTGCACGTGTTTGCCCAGCTGGTATGCATTTTATTTTAATTGTTTCTCTGCAGGTAATACAGCAACAACAAATTTCACCAACAGTTCATTCATAAAATCCTCCAGGCTCCTTGTTCTCCACAGCCAGACCCAACAAATCAAACCTCTCTTCGTGTGCATAGGCGATTTCAGAGCTCAAAGGAGCTAAAGGAAATTAAGTGTTGTATTAGAGATGGCTGAGAACTCGGTTCTAAATTTCAGACTTCCTGAACAGAGCACAGATTCTGTAGTAACCCGGCTGTGAGTGGATTTGTTGAGTTTGGCCGTGGAGTACAGGTGTTCAGATGGGCCGTATAAGGTGGGTGATGGTCGAAGGACAGGCGTTAGTTGGCTTTGGCACGCAGCTGCGCTCTCTTGCCCGTCACAGCCTGGAATCCGGTCTTGATGCTGGCAACGGAGCAGCGGGAGTGACACGTCTCGCACTGCAGGAAATAAAGACGTGTGTCCTTCTGCAAGATCGTGTCAGGAGACCGACACGTGTGGCATGTCACATACTCCTCTGCAAGACAAAAACGGTTAGGATCAATTTGGTTTTTCCTCATGTAATGTGGAGCAATAATATTTATAAAAAAATAAAAAAAATAAAGGGATTCTACAAACTATACATTATATATATAAGTTTGGAAACATTACAATTTCTTTGTACAACTTTTTTCTTTTTTTTTTGTAATAAGTCTCTTATGCTCACCAAGGCTGCATTTGTTTAACCAAAATTACAGTAAAAACAGTAATATTGCAAAATATTATTACAAATTAAACAGTTTTCTGTTTTAATACATTTCAAAATGTAATTTATTCCTGATGCAAAGCATAATTTTCAGCATCATTACTCCAATCTTCAGTGTGCATTTATTCAATTTATTTATTTCATTTATTAAAGCATTTATGAAACAGAAATCTTGTGACATTACAAATGTCTTCAGTGTCACTTTTGATCAGTTTAATGCATCCTTAATAAATAAAAGTATTAATTTCTTTAATTTTTTTTATTCTTACCACAAATGTTTGAATGGTTTCGTTGTTTCCACAAAAATGTTAAGCAGCAAAAACTGTCTTTAACATTCATAATAAATGTTTCTTGAGCAGCAAATCAGCATATTAGAATGATTTCTGAAGGATCATGTGACTAAAGACTGGAAGCTTCATCACAGGAATAAATTACATTTTCAAAATATTTAAAACAATTTAAAATGACCATTTTTAAATATTACTGTTTTACTGCATTTTTGACCAAATAAATCCAGCCTTGGTGAGCAGAAAAGTCATCTTTCAAAAAAACATAAAAAAATAAAATAAAAAAAATTCTCAAACATTTGACAGGTACTATAACATTGATTATATCAGAATTTCAGTGAATCCTAATACATGTCATTTACATTTGCATAAATGTACACTAGCACAACTACTGTTTGTTTAAGAACATTTAACTGAACAGTCAAATAAACACTCACTTATATATCTTCTTAAGACATTCTCTATCTGTTTCTGCTGGAATCTGCCTTTGATGACGAGCTGATTATTTCCATCTATGGACCCGCTGAAAAGTGAAAACAGTGATTAGTGCATTTCTGAAATAAAAAGGCTCTTCAGTACTTTGATTTTAGGGAAAACGCCACCAATTAATTTCAATATTTTTTCCAAATCGCAAACTTCCAGAAAGAAGGAATTCTACACATGTATAAGACATCATCTGTAAATATCCAGGAGGCAAAATCGATGGATTTCCTGTGTCATATGTCTTCTGAGATGCATGTCAGTGGACACAATGAGGTGCTGAAATGAGAGTTGAGCAATGAAAGCAGCCTGGTTATATTTTAATGCCTTCTGAAACCATCACAGGGTCAGTCGCTCCCTTTAGAGCAGCAATGCCTTGCTCAACTGATTTAGGTTTCTCTGACACATGTGAAACGCCTCTAGCAAAAAGTGAAAATGAAGTGTTCTGGTGGAGTGCTTCAGTCGCACAGAGACACTGGAAAAACAAACTGTGAGCTTGCCAGACACCGAGACGATATTTTGCAGGGTTAATGATCATCTGACGAAGATAAACAACCACTGGTTTAGTGGTGCTCCCCATAAAACAAAAACAGTTCACTTAGATTACATATGGACAGATGTCTGACAATAGGCTCTTTCCATGAACAGCGTAAAAAAAAAAAAAAAAAGGGGTCAGAAACTCTTTTGTAGCAAGTAGTTAGTGAAAAGAAGCACTTCACCTTTTTTTTCTTTGTATAAAATTTAAAATACAATTTTTAAAACTACTGAATAAAGTCAGCATGAAACAGAAGATGTGATTGTCTTTTCTTCCCTATCGTGGGTTCACGATACGATACATATCACGATATTTTGAACAAAATTAAAAAATGAAACTGAAATTCTTATTACAGATTTATTTCCAAAACATTAACAATTTTCAATAACTTTGTTGTACATACACCATAAAGAATTTACAATATTTCAAGATTTGACTAGGGGCCCTATTTTAACAATCTAAGATCATGGTCTGAAGCGCATGGCACAGGTGCACTTAGGGTGTGTCCAAACCCACTTTTGCTAGTTTAACGACGGAAAAAAAAAAAAAAAGGTCAGTGCGCCAGGCACATGGTCCAAAAGAGTTTTACCAAGTCTCTTAATGAGTTATGGGTGTTTTGGGTGCAAAAAACCGATCAGAGTGTCATCTCCCATTCCCTTTAAAAGTCAGTGCCGCTCTAGCGTGTAGCTATTCGCTTCAGATGATCAGTCAGAACTGTCATTTTGATTTCATGGTGACTTTAGTTGAGGCAGCTAAACATTTTTTGTAATAATTTAATAATATTTTTTTTACTACAATAAATGAACATCAGTTCAACAGACTGTCAAATTTTTGATGCTGTTAATTAAGGTTAAAATCACCATTTTAAGGTGCAGGAAAAACAGAAATTTCAGGTGTGGAAAACTAGCTACTTGTCATGCTGTGTTAATTTTATGCTAGATAATAGTTTACCAAACATATCCAATAGTTCTCATGGAAATAAAGACACCAAGTTGCAGCCTTTTCATGATAAGAGCCAATAATAATATAAAATAAACTCACCTTGTACCTAACTCAGCCAGCAAAAATGCCAAAAGATGTTTTGGCTGTCGATGCAATCTGACCAAAAAATAATAAAATAAAAATAAGAGTAGTGTTAAGAACCATACAAAACAAAGATTGCATTTGCAAATGTGTGATGTGAATTTTTGATTGGCTGCTATTGAAATGCCCAAGAGAAATGCAAAGATAATGGCATTTCAAATCAATTCAAACTCAAGCAAATTAAGAGTTTCATTACAACTCTAGAAAACAGCTTGACAATTTTGAGATTCGACTTACAGTTTGCAGATGTCTGTGAAGTTTACGAAGGAGGTCTTCTTTGTGCCGACCCTGACAACCTGAGGAGGCTTCATCACAAACTTTCTCTTCTCTCCTGCGACCATGTCTGGATTTTTTTCCCGCATGATGTTAAAGACTCTATTCAAAAGCTAAAAATAATGTGATATTTTCAGTCATTTTTAATTGAGAGCAGTCATGATCTAAAGAGAAAACAGTGGTACAAACACAAAGCTTAATATAAAGATCTTTTTACAGAATTTGATTAAATATAAAGCAGTCCCCAAAAAGTACTTGGACATTATGCTATACTTAATATATGGCTGCCATTGTATGAGGTAACAAATTAGCACAAAAAAGGAAATACTAAAACAATATATATATATGCCATTGTTTAAAGACATTGTGTAAAAGCATTGTGACACGTTCTGGTTGTCAAACGTTACTGGAAAGTGTCCACAGTTAACGTGATGAACTACACCTGTGTGAACTTGATGAGAACAGACTTCATACATCCACTAAAACTCATCTTGACACCAGCTGTAGTAATTCCAAACATAACTCATGAAAGAGAAGTTAGCAGAGAAAAGCTTTTCTGCCAACAAATGCACCAGATGGCAGCAGTCTCAGGCCCTTTATCAAGTTATCACCTGAAACAAGCACACATGTTCTGCACCACAAGCTTGGAAATACATGTTCCCATTCACCTCGTCGTATGTGTAGTCTCTCTCCGATCCTGCCCAGGCAGGGCCTGTCTGTGAGCTGAATGTGATGTCATCGGTGGTTTTACTGTCCTCATCTTCGACACCTTTCACACAAACACCACACAATCATTCAAGTCAAGTCACCTTTATTTGTATAGCACTTTATATAATAGAGCTGAGGTCATGTTCTTACCATCATCTTTGCTTTGACTTTCTGTGTCCTCTTGAAGATCTTTGCCTTTTCTGGATTTCTTCTTCTTAGCGGGCAGCATTAAGTCATCGTCCTCTTGTGTTTCTGACGGCTCCGATTCGATCTTCAGCTCCTTTTGGAAATATATAATTTATTTAGTTCACGATGATGCATGACAATGGCTGTTGATGGGCGAGCAACAATGTTGAACAGAACAAACTAGAAAATGCAATGATAATCTGATGTGAAGGCTCAGATATCAGTTTATTTTTTGAAAGGAAACCAAGGCCACTGAAAGATAGCTCTTTCATGGTCAAAACATCTTCAATGCAAAGCAATTAGGCTCATGAAAACAATCAAAACTTTAAAGGGATAGTTCACCCAAAAATGAAAATTCTACAAAATTCTGTAAAACCAAGCAGATCTCGCCGCCCATTGACTACCATAGTAGGAAAAAAAAAAATACTATGGTAGTCAATGGGGGGCGAGATCTACTTGGTTACAAACATTCTTCCAAATATATTCCTTTGTGTTTAGCAGAACAAAGAAATTCATACAGGTCTGGAACAACTTGAGGGTGAGTAAATGATGACAGAATTTTCATTTTTGGGTGAACTATCCCTTTAACAACTATACATATGCAAACAATCAACTGACCTTCATTCCTTCTTCAAGCTCGGCATCGAAAATCTTCTCTTTTTTGGACTTCTTTTTCTTTTTTTTCTGGTTGAAGAAGTTTAAATCATCCAGGTCATCTGATGTTTCTGGATCATCACAAAGTAAAATTGAACAAGTCACACTTTTGGATTATACAAGATTTCACTGAGAAGCAATAAACATTTAGTGTCCAAAGCAGCACTGGGTAATATAATGGATTTTTGCAATTAATATTTAATAACAATACTGCATATTTTTCTGTTGCCAATGCTAAAATCGAACATGACACTGTTTTAAATGTGCTTTTTATGTGCCCATTACATTTCCTAGGCCGGTTTTATGCAGGAAAAATTCTGTTTTTCAGCAAATTTCAGTGAATCATTTCAACACACACAAAAAAAGATTTTAAGTGCACTTTTGGGGTTATTTGTTATTGTTAATTTATTGCAATTTGTTACTTGTTGTTGTTGTTGTTGTAAATACAAAAAAATCTTTTTTGGACACTTAAAAGTGCCTTGGAGTGTTTAAGTTCATGTACACAGTGAGGTTTTTTATTGTATTTGAATCATAAAAATCAAAATAGCGGTAGGAAATGCTGGGGAAAATTAAGCATTCACTTAATTAAGCAGCGTTTCCACCAAAATTACCTGGAACAATTTGCCCACCCCCCACGTTTCCATCGCAGGAACTTTTCCCAGGAACTAGAAACTTTGGGGTGGTACTCAGTTCGACCGCAGGAACCAGGGTCTAAATGAAGTTCTGGGAAGAAAATTCCCCATCTGAAAGTACGTGCTCGCTAGGTAGTACTTTTTCAAAGTTCAGGAACTTTCGGGGGTTGGACTTGGGCGCTGAACTTGCTGATTGGTTGAGTTCACGCAGCATTTTATTTCAACCATAATTTTTTAAAGTCTGTTGCAGTGTGTGCAGTAAGAGCTGTTTGCTATTCGAATCAACAATGGAGTTTAAAAAAAATACAACCAATGGACTGACGATGAGGTTCAGGCTTTATTAAGCTTGTATGCGGAGGACGAAATCCAGCGGGAACTAGAAAATTGCGCGCAGTCCTACGTCACCAGACTAATCTTCATGGTACTTTAGATCGCTATGGAAATGCAGCTAGCAATAGGTCGGGGGGGGGAAAAAGTTCCTGGGACAAATTGTTCTGTGTAATTTCGGTGGAAACACCTCTAACTTTCCAGTTTCTGCTGGATTTCGTCCTCCGCATATAAGCTTAATAAAGCCTGAACCTCATCATCAGTCCATCGGCTGTATTTTTTGTTGATTCGAATAGCAAACAAATCTTACTGTATGCACCGCAACAAACTTTTAAAAATGGTGGTTGAAATAAAATGCTGCGTGGACTCAACTAATCAAAATGCTGCAGGTTCTCAGCCAATCAGTATGTTCAGTGCCCAAGTCCCACCCCCGAAAATACCTGGACTGCGTTCAGCCCCAACAAAACGTTTTTTAAACGGAAACGGTGGTGCGTTGAACACCCTGTTCTGATGACGCAAGAGTTGCAACTATGGCAGCTGATAAGGCTATTCTTTGTGTTCTTTTTGAAGAATTTTCGGAGCCTGATGAAGTCGGTATAAATACGTGTTTAATACTGCAAAATACGCTCGATGTTACAGTCACTGCCCTTGCCATCCAGAATAAAAGAGAACACATTTGTAAATGACTTTACTTGGACCCATTGTGCGAGCTGTCTCTGTAATACCGTGTGGTTTATATACATGTTGATGCTGATTGGGCTGACATTTTTGACACACCCACCAAACAAGAGAAAACATATCTCAAACCCCGTTGCACACCGTTTCCAAGAAACGTCATTCAACCCGGAACCCGTAGCAAAACGTTGCGCACCGGTTTGAGCTTGAACGTGCCCCTGAACTTTGAAAAAGTACTACCTCATGAGCAGGGACTTTCTGAGAGCGAAATTTTTACCTGGAACTTCATTTAGACCCTGGTACCTTCGGTCGAAAAGCCACCAAGTACCAGCCCAAAGTTACTTTTTATTTCACAATTTTTAATTTTTTTAATTGCTAGTTAACATCTCACATTTCTGACTTTTTTCTCAGAATTGCAAGATAATATATTCTGATTTTATAACTCTGAGAAAGGGAAAAAAAAGACTGAACTGTGAGATATTAAGTCCAAATTGCAAGATTATATCCCACAAATGAGTTTCCATACTATATACCTCTCTTATTAACACGGGTAAGTAGGCAGTGAACAAAAAATAACAGCACAAATGCACAATAGAATGGCATGTGATTTACCTTTCTTCCTCCCCTCATCTTCATCAAGATCGAACTCTTTCTCCTCGCCCCCGTCAGCCTCGATCTCTTTTGTTTCCAATTGTTGGCCTTCATCTCCCTCACCACCATCTTCCTCCAGCATGAAAGGCTTCTTCTTCTTCTTCTTCTTCTTGGTCATAGTGGGATCAAATATCATCTGGAAGTATGACAATAGGAGTTTAATAATGAGGCAACATTGAACAAAGGCTGTCAACAGACATCAAAAAGGGCAAAATAATGCTAGCAAGCAATTATCGCACAATGAGAACTAATACTAAAGCGCTCTAAGATAATGTCAACCGTAATTGGCTTTTGATCCTACTTTTGGTTTGCACAAAAAGAACAGATCAATTATCTGAGTAGAAGAACTAAAGTTGTCATTTACAGCATCTGAAATATCCTAAGTTTAATTGTATTAATGTTAAGAATCACAAGACAATAAATGTCAAGATTCTTTGGACGTGTAACACATTGTAATACTGCACTACTTTGATATATACCATGGTGCTGAAATGTACATTCACATAGTAATCCAAGGTACTTGGTACTTTACTAGTTTGGGGTACTTTTTTGTATGAAACGCTGTTTACTGAATAATAACTATATTCATATACCATGGTATTAGCATGATTCTTCAAGAATACCATGGTAATGGCATGATACATGTCAAAAACACAGTAATATAGAAACCACGGTACCACAAAAACAGTATTAACGAGGTACGTGCAAACAAAACATGGTAGCACCATAGTAAATGTACAAAACACTTGGTCGTATCATGAGGACTCATGAAAACATGGTACTCGTCCAAAATAACATTACCACGTCCAAGTAACAAGGGTATTTCCCTAATATCTGTTCAAAAACACTATTACTATGGTAAATGTCCAAAAAACACACATAGTATCATGTCTAATTTTCCATGATTGTACCATACTACTTTTCGTCAAATAAAATGGCAAGACAATTAAAGAAGCGTAAGATATTTACTATCAAACTAGCTGACAAATGACAAAAAAGATCTAGAAAAGACGAGCAGTGCACATGTTTCCTCACAGCCTTTACTAGTAGGCCCAATTGTCCTTCCCTTTTGACTGTCTTATTAAAGCTACATTAACAGAATATCTTGCTAAAACAACGATTGTTTACCAACCTCGTCTCCTGACATGGTTTCGACTTGTTGTGAAAACGCAAGACGCAGAAAAATAAGCGTTATAATAGACTATTCTTCACGATACACCTTTCCTCGATATGCGCGTTGCTTGCATCAGGCCGGGCGGAGCTCCGTACGCATGCGCGTTAGATTGGGCTTGGCGCGTTGCATGATGGTAGTTGTAGTTTGGGTCTGTAAATTTACGTAGAGGAGACCAGGGAAACCTATTACCATTTCGTCTCAACGTTTGTTACCTAAACTTTAAAATTCCTATATTTAACTAACACAGTTGTGGCACACAAATGTTTTTACACAGAAATGTGTGACTTCTACTGCATCTCAGTTGTACGATAGGCATTACAGAACTCCCCAGTCCCTCTATGTCTTGTTTTGAGAGATTATTTGGAGCTCATGAACCAAAACCCTTAATGCTGACACAAGCTTGAGAGTGTTTACATGAACAAATGAGTGTGCTAGAAGAAAGACTCTTATATGTTACAGTAAATCTTGGGATATAATGCACACAATTGGTTTCTAAACTGTATGGCTTGAGGAGGTGTAAACATCGTGACTCTGGAGGGTTTCACATTCTTTGAATCTACACTACTATATCTTCAAACCCTTCCTCCAGAGGTGAACCTACTTTTGTTCTTTATGTTCATACTGGCTTGCAAACCATTTCATTCCTCTAATCTGTTTAAAATTGCGGTGGGATCCCTGGCTCCCAGAGAACTAAACCCTTTCCTGCTTCCTCCTTTCCTGTCTGCTTTTTGCCAACAATGTCACTTATGTTACAATGATACTTGCAATCATAGACCACATGAATGTGAACTTTTCACTTTTTTTTAGCTCAAATACAGCCCCTGAGGTAAAAGGTCTGTTCGATTTATTTTCTCTCCAAAATAGGCCTATAAAAAACCCACCACATTACTTTCCTAAACACCTGTTTGTCAATGAACTGCAACGTATCCTGATCCATGAGGTCATCCTCTGCAATGAGAGATTGGTTTTGATGTAACATTTAAGGATTTTATATATACAGTGCCACTTGAAAGTTTGTGAACCCCTTGCAGAATCAACCCCTTGCATACAAAATGTATGTTATTTTTTATTTAGTACTGTCCTGATTAAGATATTTTACATAAAAGATGTTTACATATAATTCACAAGACAAAAAATAGCTGAATTTATTAAAATGACCCCATTCAAAAGTTTGTGAACCATTGATTCTGAATACTGTGTGTGGTTACCTGGATGATCTACGACTGTTTTTTTTGTTTTGTGATGGTTGTTCATGAGTCCCTTGTTTGCTCTGAGCAGTTAAACTGAGCTCTGTTCTTCAGAAAAATCCTCCTGGTCCTGCAGATTCTTCAGATTTCCAGCATCTTTTGCATATTTGAACGCTTTCCAGCAGTGACTGAATGATTTTGAGATCCATGTTTTCACACTGAGGACAACTGAGGGACTCAAACACAACTATTAAAAAAGGTTCAAACATTCACTGATGCTCCAGAAGGAAGCTTGATGCATTAAGATTCAGGGGTGAAAACTTTTGAACAGGATAAAGATGTCCAAATTTTTCTTATTTTGTTTAAATATCAATTTTCTTCCTCTAGTACTGCCCTTTGAAAGCAACAGAAGACAACTACATGTTTCCCGGAGACAAATTAAGTACAATTTACCTTGATCTTCAAATTCAAAAAGTTTTCACCCCCCGGCTCTTAATGCATCATGTTTTCTTCTGGAGCATCAGTGAATGTTTGAACCTTTTTTAATAGTTGTGTTTGAGTCCCTCAATTGTCCTCAGTGTGAAAAGATGGATCTCAAAATCATACAGTCACTGCTGGAAAGGGTTCAAATATGCAAAAAATGCGTGAAATCTGAAGAATCTGCAGGACCTGGTGGATTTTTCTGAAGAACAGAGCTCAGTTTAACTGTTCAGAACAAACAAGGGACTCATGAAGAACCATCACAAAACAAAAAAAACAGTTGTAGATCATCCAGGTAACCACACACAGTATTAGGAATCAATGGTTCACAAACTTTTGAACGGGGTCATTTTAATAAATTCAACTATTTTTTTGTCTTGTGAATTATATGTAAACATCTTTTATGTAAAATATCTTAATCAGGACAGTACTAAATAAAAAATAACATGCATTTTGTATGATCTCTTTTATTTTGTTAAAAAAATTTTCACATTTTCTGCAAGGGGTTCACAAACTTTCAAGTGGCACTGTATATATATATATATATATATATATATATATATATATATATATATATATATATATATATATATATCCCCAATCCCTATATAATTTATATAATTATTAGGCTATGTATGATTTTATTTTCTTATATCTTAAGATCTTGTAAGAAAAAAACACCTTTAGTTCAAAACTCTCTTAAATTAAGGTATTTTTAACCTAAACCCTTTGCTGAAAATCCTAGGTTTTTTAATGTTTGGTTTCTGTTGTGCAGCTTTAGGCTTTAAAATTTGTGTCTCCAGAGTAAGAAGAGTCACAGCTAGCCATGGTCTCCCCTATATGTAATATATCATAGACACTATACATGCTAGATAAGTACAGAGGCCAGCAGTAGATCAGCAGTACTTTCAGGGTGTATAATGTACCTAAGGGGTGGATTACTGCTAATATATGCATTCTCCATACTACATTTGCTCTGAGCAGCTCTTTTTTTCTCAGTAAACTCGTACCACAAGCTGTGAAAGAAAATGTATTCATGTGTAAATCTGCTTAGGAAATAAGTAGTTTATGCTTTTTGAGCATGGGAGGGAAGACAGAAATCCAGACAAGAAAATCCAATATGTGCAGAAGGTAAAATGTCTTATTCCTTCTCTCTGACTCTCTCTGTTTGTGTCTCAATTTGTGTCCTCTTTTGGGCTTTTTAACAGCCAGAAAATACGCTATATATGTTCACCTAACCGGTTCATTGCTGCCTTTGAGTGAATTACAAATGCATTTTTAATGTAAAAAATCTGTTACTTTAGTTCTGGTAGAGGCTGAGCCTTGTTTTTAGACTATACAAATACACATTACTAATCAAAACACTGAAGCTATGCCAAGACGTCTTATTTTCATTATAGGCCCATTTCAAGTTTATATGTACAGCATTAGCATTGGTGAAACTGAAAATATACACATGTCACGGGCTTAGGAGAATAGCATGGAGTTTGCAAAACCTTAAATCAGGTTGACAGATAGTGAACTATTAGAATCTGTGGGCACTTATGCACATGACGGGCAGTTTTCCACTGATCTCAAAGACATATTGTTCTGTGATTTCGGAAACCGGATAGGAATATGGCTTTGAAACTAAATGTAAGATGTTGAAATCAAAGGTTTCTCTACCCATGGTATTACCAAACTACATAATAGCTTCAACTGTATGCTGAAAATGGAAACATATGTAGAATCACGCATCACAGTTTATTTGGTGTCAGTTCCTATACCGAAATATTCCATGTCTTTTCCGTTGTATTTCGGTTTCATATACTTCACTTCATTCTCACAAATGAATATTGTTTTAGTTTATTCTTTTATCTTATATAAGGTCTATTTACAAAATCTCATATTTCAGTGAAAATTTGTGACTTACAAAAATAAAAACACATTGGCCAAATTAAAATGATTTCATTTATTATTACCACAATCAAATTCTTATAAAATGTTTGTGATTTTGTGATTCAGTTTTTAATTCTCATAGAAAAACTTAAACAAGCATATTTAACTAATTTTACATTAGGGATTTCAAAATCCTACATGTGCAAAGCACATCTTCTGAATACAGAAATATTAAAATTTTAAACAATCTGTTAATCAATGTGTCAAAGGATTTTTACCCTGTAAAAACACAATATGTTTTTTAGCCTTTTTATTCACTTTAAAAAAAAGGATTGTTGGTTTAACTTAAAAAAGCAAGTTACCTGGTTGCCTTAAAACTTTGAATTCATTGAAATTAAAAAATTGAGATCATACAATGAAGGCGATTGGTTTAATCAACAGAAACTCAAAATATATGTGATCTGAAACACATTAATCATCTAAGTTGATTTGACAAAAGAAAAAATGTTGTGATAAATCATGAAAATATTTTTTACAGTGTTGTGAAAAACATTTAATGTTCAAAATGAATCTGCATGAAAAGAACTCATAATTGAAAGTGAAATGATTCAGCTCTAATACACTTTAAATGTTCAGTCAAAAATGTACATTCTGATCTTTCATGGTAAATTCAGAACAGTTACATCTAAGATTGGAGATTTAAGCATTAAAGAGAACAAAGTATTAGAAAAGATCACAAATGCTGCAAACCATTTAAAATATGCAAGATTCTGTCCGTTCATATTAAATCATGGTTAACCAGACTGTGCCATTAAAGGTTGAATTGTAACCATGTGCTGCAAACTATTGTTCTTGGGAGGAAAAGAATGATAGTTTTATGATATCATTTATTATAAAACTTTATTTAGCTTTTCTTTAGCAACTAAATCAAACTGACAACCGGTTTATCACCTTAGCAATTTAGCACCAAGCTTATAAAACATGAGCCATTCGTGAATCGCATCAAGATAGATGTGAGACATGATAATGTTTAGTGTAGTGTTTAGTGTTTAAGGAACACGGTTCAAAACGTGATTTCTCTCAAAGAATAAAATAAAAAAGGCAAAATCACAATCAACTTGATGCCCAGAGATCACCATGTATTTTTATTGTATGGAAAAGAGTAGGTTTAACATTTTCATAATAAAATAATGTTCTATAACGACAAAAATGTGCTTGAGAGGCAAGACTGCATAGGATATTAAGATTTTGAATTTTTCTTTTTCCATAAACCATTAGGAAATAGGGTCTTGTTTCTTTAAGCATTATCTTACTATTGACAAATGCCAATGAGGTAAGAAAAATAAACTGAATTCAAAATATTCTCTTAACCAAATCTTAAAAGACTAAAATAGGCCACTGAATAAGAAAATGTATATATATATATATATATATATATATATATATATAAAATATTTTGCAGTAAATGTAATTATCAAATCCAAAATCTCACAATTTAGGGGAGCCAAAACATGATCCTGGTAATTCATAGTATTTGTACGAGATGGTGAAAACATACTACTTTACATATTTTGCTATTACAATCATTGGCCTTGATGGTTATGTTTTGGTTCGGGTTGTATGCTTTTGCACAACCCAACTGGCACAATTTTCAGTTTCATACAAATAATGAGGGATGGAGGAGCATTAGAGGTAAATCAGAGCTTGTCCAGACCCTGTCGAACCCACATTTACAGCATCTCTTCATTTCAGATGATTCAAAGGTTTCCCAAATCCCCTGACAGCAATGTTCGGCACTCACTCAGTTGACTTTCCCTCTTGCAGCTCCATGGCTTTGATTTTACAAAAGTTTTTCCAAGTCTCTGTCAGCGTCCAGATGAGCAAATGATAGATCTAATTACCTAATGTACTTCCATACTTTGGCATTGAATATGTGAATGTAATGTCACCACCACTGAGCCAGCTAAAAAACAATAAAAAAAATCAAGACTGACGTGATTGTTTCCTTTTATACATTCGTTTTAAACATATAACAGCATCCACAACTCATTTTAATTCTGTAATGTGACATAATTCAGTATACAGCAATAAAATTCAGGGCTTTATAGAAAACCTTATAAATGTTTTACATTCATCCCAGCAAATATACTTACACGTAAAGCAGTATTGTATCTGTGGGTGGGCTCAGCTATCGCAGCCTAAAGCAGATGGAATCAGCTCATTTCCGTGTTTATCGCACACCATCAGTTCACATTGAATCTATTTGTAACATCTGGGCATTCTCTTTGGAACAATTTTTGGAGAACAATGTTTACCAATACATGATTTTGTTATGAACATTTGATTCAAAGGTCAGAAGGTGAGAGGTCTAAATCAGAAGTAAGAAGTTGCTTAAAACATAACTCTAAGAGAAAACAGGTTTCCAAACAGACAAATGTGATTTTGGGTTTAGTGGACTAACTCCAAACCTCTGAAAAGTAATTAGCGTCATCTGCTGGTCAAAATGTTCTTCCCACTGACTGTCTCACTTTTCAAATGGCCTCTTGATATTGTGCAGAAACTGTTGTTGAAAGTGTTGTGAAATGCATGAAGAGTGTCACTGTATTGAAAACGGATGACGGAGAAAACAAATCCTTTTAAAATGAACATCCAAATGCGTGTTCTTTTGGTAATTTGCTCAGATGATCTTGCAACAATCATACCTGCCCTGAGAGGAAAAACAAAAAGTAAATTTACTCAGCTTGTTGTTTTCTGTGTATAATTATTGATGGTTGTGGTTTGCTATTGGTGGATCTTACACTCTAAAAAATAATGTGTTGGCTCAACAACAACAACAAAAAATTAATTTAGCACAAATAACACAAATTTTTAAGTTGATTGTTCAAAAAAATTAAGTCGTTCCAACTACCAGAGTTGTAGCCCTGGAACCAATTAATCTGATCTATTTCAGTTCAAGTCAGCAGCTATCATTGCACATGCTAACATAACTTAAATAAAATGTGTATTTAATGAACAAGTATGATATTACTTGTCACTGGCATTAGCGCAGTCATTGCTTATAGAGTCACTAGTGTTTACCTTCATGTATCTACTCTTCAGCACAATGATAACCACAAAAACTTCAACATTACAGAAACTCTTCACACATAACAGAACTTAAACACTAACAGGTCTTTCCCTTCACTAAAAACAAATAAATGAACACTTAATTTCAACATTTATTCTCCTTATCCAGTCCTATGCAAAGCATGCTAATTTCTGAAGCTATCAAAACAGTTTCTTTAAGTTACTACAACTTAATTAAAAAAAAAAAGCCAAAAAACACAGAAATTACAGACGATATTAAGGTGATGTAATGATCAACATTATTATGTCAACAGAACTCAACAAAATAATGTTTGCAAACTTAAAAGGTTTAATTAAAACAGTAAATTAGAATTTTTAACTTCCAACCATGCATTTATTTAAGTTGTGGTAACAGGTCCCCTGAACTGAGTCCAAAAAATCCCCTGAACAGGTCCCACTGAGTGCATGTGACAGGTTGCCCCGCCCTCACGCCATTGAACGCGTCATCAGGGAAGAGAAGAGATGTCGCTGCCAGAGGAGCAGAACTTATTTTGATGTAAGATTACGAGGCACATGAATTTAAAAAAAATGATGATGATGTGCACAGATAAATACTGCAATATTTCAGTAAAAATAAGAATTGCCAATTTTGATTTCATGGTGACTTTTATGTTCTGGTGATTTATATGAATTTCACACAGGTAGTTCATCACATTAAATATGAACATGTTCCATATTAAAGTCTGACAAAGTGACAAATACTTTAATTTGAACTGCATATCCACAGTTTTTTCACTTTCATTCAGACAAAAGTGTGTTTGTGGCATTGTTAAGTGCATGCAATGTAAGTGTCCAAATACTTTTTCAGACCACTATATACACACACACTTGCTCTTTCCTCATACACTTAGCCCTCAAACTTTCTCTCTTTCTCTGTCTGTCTCTCTCTCCCTCCGCTCTGTCTGGCCATGTGGATCCGCCCCTGCTTAATTTTATCATTTCGCCCCTTTCTGAATTTCCTGACTACAAAAGTCTGTCTGACATTTCTCTCTCAGTCTCAGCAGGGGAGCGGGGAATATCTCAAGCCAGCCACAAAAAGGGAAAACAGGGGGCCTCATTACTCACCAGGACAGGTCAGTTTGTAAATTCCCAACACCGACTCCTGGAGATTACAGTGGGTAGTTTCGGTTTTGAATGCACTGTGAAAGAGGATATAAAGAAAACAGGAGATTGTCAGAAAAAGGAGGTTAAACATGGTGAGAAATGACAAATTGTGATCAAATGCCACTAGAAATACTGTAAACTGGAATTTTATATTTGAATTGATTTATAACTGTTTCGTATGTGATTTTTTTGTGAAAACTGTTCTCGGTTGTTAGAACTAATATTGAACTAACTGCACAGGAATATAACAGTCCTTATTTTACTTGCTATTTGGCCTATAAAAATGACTCTGCCGTGGTTTCGTGAAAAATCCTGGGGTTTGTTTTAACTAGCATTAAACTGCTTCTTATAGTGTGTAGATGTTTTGTTGTTGTGTATGATGACATAAATGAATATGTTTGCTGTACGTCTAATGTCTGTGCATATACACAGCCATTTGAGCTTCAGTTTGGATATATTTTAAAGCAAAATCATAAAGGCTATTTCTCTCTCGTTTTTCCTTTTTTGATTTGTTTGTTTGTTTTGGGCTTTAAAATTACTAGGAGAGAATTTAAAGGCTTTAGTTTGAACATATAGTTTTTGTACCAAAACGTATATGGCTAATGTGTGTGTGATCATCACTAAATCTGCACCTTTATGTTTATGAATTTGTTTGAAACTATTGTCTTGTGCAGGGTGAAGTCTTAATATGAGTCCGTCATTGTTGCTGTGCTGTGTGCTGCTCTGTTTAGCCTGCTGTGTCACGGTACACACACACATTATTATGGAGGAACAATACAGCTCCAACCAAACAACCATCAGCTTACAAGTCAAAAACCAAACAGATGAACCTCCTGTGCTCATAGTCGGTAAGGCTTCTTTCTCTCACACGCAAGTTCTGAAAATACACAAAACAAATCATCACCATTAATAATCAAGTATAGTAAATAATTTACTAGAAATGGTCAACACAATTTCTAGCCAAGTGCTATTTAAAAAAAAAAAAAATATCACATCAATAAATTTATCATTCTTCATTTGACACTTTTGTTACTAATTTAGAAAGTTAAAACTTCAATGATCTACGTTCAAATTTATTTGTATTTTCTATTATCGAAGGGCTTTCAAAAACACCTAAGAAGAACAAGAAACCGGAAAAGAAACCAAAAAAGGTTTGTAAAGTTATATATTGAATTAAATGTCATATTCATAAACAGCTTTAATACATTTGACCCATACATACTATATAATAATGAGAAGATACAAAAATAAAATATTTCAGTTAGGGTATTTATTTCAGTTCATGGAGATTTAAAACGTTTAAAGCTAATATGCTGATAATAAAAATGTTTAATTACATATTTATGTTAAAAAACAAAATATGTCCAAATAAAATCTTCATCTTTTTATTCAACAGCCTTGCATCAGTAGCCTATTAAAAAAAAATTATCTATCTATCTATGTTTAATAAAATATTTTAACTATATTTTGAATGTATTTTGAATGTATTGTGATTAGTAGCATTCTGTGGTGGAAATTAGCCAATACATTTTAAACAAATTTGGGATAATATGGTCGACTCTTTTGTTTTGCTAAAGGCTAATTTCGTAGCTGCCATTTTACCCAATTAAATAGGCATAGTATTTTCATAAAATATGACAAAACGACATCTTGATATTTACCTGGATTTTACTTGTTTTCTTCACACATCACACGTCAAGCTCTTCTGACACTTTTGTCTCATAATCATGTAGGCAACACGAACTTTTGATGAAAGTTTATTTAGAGGCGCATTCCTTGGTCATGGAGTAGCCTAATTGACACCATAACAGTGGTAGGCTACGGTCGTAATTTGTGTTCAAATTTAATGTAAATAATTTTCATTTATTTTTATGCTACTTTAAATAATAAAAAAGTGTCCCAAGTTAAATGAGCACATATAAATGTTTGTTTTAATTTTATACGTTTCAGAAATTCAGCAACAGAATAAAGAGACCTCCGCCGCCGCCGAACTGTGTCCCGCTGTGGAGCAGCTGCAAGACGCCGAACTCGGTGTGCTGCGATCAGTGCGCCTTCTGCCACTGCCGCCTGTTCAAGACCGTCTGCTACTGCCGCATGGGCTACCCGAAGTGCTGAACACTCTCTGACAGAAGCTATCATGATCAGGATGATCATGTGACTGTCCCTATCTTAAAGGCTTGTTTATAAAACCCTGTGGGATTAAGACAACTGATTATCCATGCACTCTATCATATAATCATGACCAAAATCCGAATTTTCGGAGATTTCCCGGCCTGATATAGCGACAGCTCGTCAGATGCGCCTGGGAATAAAGGAGAGCTACCAGGGTGATTAACAAAGTACTTTAAATTACCTTATAATTACTTATAAACGTATTTTAAAATGTTTACGTTAATGAAAAGTATAATAATGTATGTATGAACACTTTGTGTTGTAAGCACTTTATGGAAAAAAATGTCAAATCACCCGTAACCTGTTTGAGCTGCTATACACCAGTATACAAAAAATCACCACGACAACCACAATTGCCGCGAAATAGGCTAACGTTAGTTGTCGGTGTTTAGCCTACTGCAACCGCCACCACTCTCACAAATAAATAAAAGTCAGTAAAAATAAAGATATAAATAAATTAAACGACAGATTCAGAGAGCTTATTCCATATTCCATATTATGTTACAGAAAGCAAAAACAGCTATAGCAATAATAGCGAACTATGTCTGTGTATAATTTGGTGAAGACTTGTAACGTTAAGCTAATTGTCCTTTTTTAAGGCTAATGGGGAATATTTTTATTGAAAAGCGAACTAGATGAGTAAATATAGTTCTTGGGTCGATTTTAAACATGACACATTTCTGTACATTCATGTATTTAACTAGACAATAATTGTGGATGCAAATCTATATCATTATTGATTCAAACAATGAATGTACCAGGGTCGCTATCCGATTTACTCAGTTATAAACTGAGGAGAACGTAGCAGAATATTGCGCTTATTGTAAAAATTCATAACATTGTAGATTAAAATAATTAAAAAAGTGAAACTTTTAATTTGTCTATCGATTTTTATTCATTTCATTGCCTTTGCTAGCTTCTTTTTTGACCTGTTGCTAATTATGTGACAACTTGCCCCTTTTTCTTTTTTTTTAGTTTGGAGGATAATACCCCCAAAATGTCCTCATTTATAGCCATAAAATAAGCATTAATTTTGTTTAATGTTTATTGTCTGATAGATAGCGTACTGAGATATGACTTAAATGCATGAAATTGTTATAAAGCTACAAACATTAGACTTGAGAGGCGTAGGGCTCTTTCTCAAGAATCAGCCACTGAGTGATTCCACCGCATATGGTATGTATAGGATTAAGGCAAACCATTTTAAAGTCCTTGTATGGAAACATAAGACAGCAAGACCCCATGACAGAACGAAGACTTTAAGATAAAAAAGCAAAGTAATCAGTGGACATACTTGAAATGAAGAACACAAAAAAAAAACAACAACAACAAAAAATTATTATTATTATTATTATAACATTACCTTGGGGTAATTATCTTGGGGAAGCTTACACATAATTATGGGCTGTTTTATAAAGATTTGGGAGAGTACCATTTTTCACCACTTTCACTTTTTTTCTAACTGTGAGGTGATTTTTAAACAAATAGTCATTAATATAATAAAATAATTTACATATAGCCTATTCTATGTTGCCTCATTTAATGAGGTCATAAAAACTACATGCATAAACATAACCATCAAATTGCTGTTTAAATTGTTTGAAATGAAGTATAGCATGGCACACCACTGGGTGTACAAGCATCCCAAAGGTATTTAATGCAAACTATAATGCAACTACTAAAAAGGTCTTGCTTTAAAGACAACTGATTATGCAAAGCAAGATCAAAGCATAAGGACACCAGTTCCAAACACCCTGAATAATTATCGGTCCAACAGGTAATAAAACACACATTCAAACACACACACAGGGTGACACTAAAGACTCCAGACGCCACAGCTGGTTCACATTGAAAGTAAGCAATGGGCGAGAGAGGAAAAAGAAAAAACTCAAAAAGATAGGCCTTTGTTAGGTCTCTCAGGGGACACTTCCCAGGCATTTTAGGAGTCCAGTACATCTAATGGCCTACAGACCATTTCTTTACCCCATAAGTGCTAACTACACCATTTTACAGTTCCTAACTAATAAGGGCCAAATTAGATTGAAGCCATGTGTCTGCATGGCAGCTTGAGTAACGAAGGCATTGCTTATCTACAGAATAAACCAGTCTGGGCTCATTAGGCCTGGTACTGACAGCGGTTCTGCCATTTTTCATGGCTCCTCCTACTGCGTACTGCGGCCTCGTTTCTCTTCGGAGAGTTGTCATTGTCACAAGTCTGTCAGTGAATGCCTAGCATGATGTTTTTATCGAGAAATCGTTACTGGACACAAGTGGAACAGTTTTAATTTCATGTTAATTTCATGCAGGTTTGGAATGACATGAGGGTACATAAATAATGACAGAATTGTCATTTTTTGGCAAAAACTATCCTTTTAAGATAACATTCACACAGTATTTTTGTTAAACAGCCACAAGAATGACTTTAGGTTGCCAAGATGAACTATAAAAACATTTCAACAAACCACATAATTCTGATATTATTTTACCTCAGTTATGAAAGAAAAATGAGAAGGGAAAAAGGTTATATTCAACCCAAACCCTAATTTCTTATAAATGATCAATTATAGCAATTATGTTGTCTACTTTCTTTCAATTTTTAAAATGAATTCTGAACTAAAAGTGAGCAGTGTTTTATTCCCATGCAAAACCCACTGCCTCAGTGTCAGGCTGTTGCAAAGGTCTTAAATATGTTGTCACATGGTTACCAGTGTTACTTTAGTATTTTATATTATATATATATATAGCTTTAATTTAATCCATTATTATTAGTTTTAGTCATTTCAGTACTTCAGAACATTATATTTCAGATAGTTTCCAAGGAAACACTTCTGATTGTATTTTTTTTAATTTTTCATCTAATATTTACATTTTATTTTAGCTTTAATTCAATTAACAAAATCAACAACATTGGCGGTTACTAGATTGTTCTCTGTGGTTATGGCATTTGTAAGTGGTTTCTCACTCGTCCCAGAGTCAAAAAGAACCCGCCAAGTCTCTGTAAGATCCCAAGAATGAGCTAGTATAAATATTTTTGTCCATTTTATCATTTATCATATTCCTTTGAGGAATCATTCATCTATGTAACAAGACAATTTACATGCTTAAGTTTAACACGTGGGCTTTGGTGTTCGTTCAGATCCCCAAGCACATATATGAGCAATAGCAATATTGATTATAGGGGTGTGAATCGCCACTGGTCTCATGATTCAGTTCGTTTATGATTATCATGCCAACGATTTGATTCGATTCCATGATGTGTCGCATCCTCAATATTACTGCACATGGCTACATTTTCGTCAGTACAAGCAGTCAGATATATGAACTCCCTTTTTATTTTATCTGTTCCAATAAAGTGCACATCCTGAATGTAGCAAACACCAAAAAAACCAAGTCTGAACCATAGACTGTAAAAAAAAAAAAAAAGGTCTGAACACAGCATGCCACTGGAGGACTTAGAACTTATATACACTAGTAAATACTAAAAGCGCATGAAACTGTCAAGTAGCATACTTGAGTTACGCACTCGCTCGCACACACACTTGCACGCACATGCTCTCGCACACACGCTCTCACTCACACACACACAGTAAATTTTGAAATAGTGGGTGCATTTTTTATTACTCGCTTATGTGTTTCGCCGCCCTCCGCCATTTTACGCTAGCGCGATAAGCGCGTATGCGACGAATGACGTTAGAGGAACGTCAGCAGCAGAATCGTCCACATCGCGATACATCATAGAAACGATTCATTTCAACACCCCTAATTGATTAATTACCAATTTTTATGCATCTCACCAGTTGAGAACTACAGTCTCCTAATGCTGTGCTGAAATAAAGGATTAACAAGTAAACAAGGCAGGTTACAGTCAAACACCACTTTATTTCATCAGGTCTTCATGAGTGGATGTAATGAAACAGGACAAGTTACCCAGACCCACTCAAACTCACAGCCTGCTAACAGAAAAAAAAAAGAATACTTCCCCCCCCTCATAATTTATTATTTTAACAGGTTTTCAAAAGTATGCATGGCCAAAAGGCCTCACTCAATTCATAGATACCTGACAAACTGGAATCACGTCAGAGTAAGAACCAAAACATACCAGCATATTCATTTACTGACCTAATGGAAGAATTTTGTGTTTTTTTTTTTTTTTTAATATAACCGTATAATAAAGCAGGGAATGCAAACAAGACAGTGACAATGTGTTCACAAGTTAGCGTTGCACTTGATATCAAAGCAAAAAGGCATTGGTGAGAGCTCGCAGGCACTCGCGATGAGAGTGAGAGACACGATTAAGCACTATTACAGCCATAAAAGGTAAGTGGCACAACCGCCAATGATCGTGTAGTCCGTCCCCATCCACAGCTGAAGCTGTGATTGGTCAAAGCTACTTAGTAGCGGTAGTGGTCCGGTTTGAATGGACCGTCACGAGGCAGACCCAAATATTTGGCTTGCTTCTCTGTCAGTTTGGTCAGTTTGACACCAAGCTTGTCCAAGTGTGCAGCAGCTACCTCCTCATCCAGCTACACACGCACAAAAGACATAGTGAGGAATATGTACATCTCATATATTCATGTATCCCTGATAAAAATATCATCTGATAAGCTTCTTGGCTTGTGTTTTAAGCAAGCTTTGCAACCCTTTTACACTCTTAAAATCTGGATATTCATGGATAATGTGCATTTTAACAGACAATATGACTACAGCAGCTGTATTTTCTACATGAAGATACTGTACCTTCTTTGGCAGGAAGTATACACCCAGTGGGTATTTGCTGGTGTTAGTCCACAGCTCAATCTGGGCAAGGACCTGGTTGGTGAACGAGTTGCTCATCACAAAGCTCGGATGGCCCATGGCACAGCCCAGGTTCACCAGACGCCCCTCGGCCAAAACAATGATGTGACGGCCATTTTTCATGCGGTAACGGTCAACCTGTATAAAAGGGGAGAATCAGTCAAAGCCGGAATTTGGTGTTTGGTGATGTCTGCGGGAAAAACAAACACTGAATCATTCGCAAGGACAGGAATGTGCATTTAGAAGCTAAATAGGGTCAGTTTTGAATTCATGTTTTTTGAATATTTAAAATCTTTCTACTATTTTAGCAAGACTCGTTTTAAGCCTATTTTAAGCATTAGTTCATGATGGACCAGCAAATAAAATAAATAAAATAAAGATTTAAAAAGAGCAATAATTAAATTAAACATTAAAAAAAAAAAAAAAAAAAAAAAAAAAAAAGACACTTTACCAGGTTTTCCTGCACTGAAAATATTTTGGTGGCCACCAAAATTAATATTTGTCTCACCAAAGATTTATTTCATCATTTAATGTGATGATACCTGCCGTTATGCAGTACCAGTACCCGCTGAAAGCCGGCTGCTTTAAAACGCTTCTGTGAGTGTTTGTGTAAAAACCGCTCTGTGAAGGATGTCATACATATACATATATACACACACACTATAGTAACAGTAAATTATGCATAATTAAAAGTAACTAACCCTAAACCAAACCCTAACCATAACTCTGTAGTAAGTACAGATAGTTAATTAATATTACTCCATACTTAAGTACAATGTAACTACGTCAACATAAAATAAAGTGTAACCAATAACACTACTTATTTAATTATTTAATATTAATAATTAAAATGATTAAAGAAAAATTAGGTTAAATTCCTAGTTTAAAAACAACAACAAAAAATGCCATGCATTACTGTTCCCATCGTCAGTGCAGTCTTGAGTGGCAGCCACTAAATATTAATCCTGTACCTGAGGTTTGACGTTGATTTTCTCCGCTGCATTCTCATTGAGCCACTTCACGTCGATCTCGCAGTCAAAGTGGCCTATGTTGCAGACGATGGAGTCATCCTTCATGTGCTCAAAGTGTCTGTGGGAAAAATAACCCCACATATAAACACGATGTTTACACTACCTGACTGAATGAATGACAAAGATAAACAACATTTCTAGTCAAGGCACCATTTCAAACACCTCTTGGCACAACAATATCAATACTCAATATCATTTATATCAAAACAATCTAGAATGATGGTCAGCCATGTGGTACCAACAGGAGGGAACATTAAATAAATTAGCAATGTTTGCCTTGGCATTTCAAACAAACCACTAACCGTAATATTAAACTTGACTAGTACAGTGTTCAGCATAAATGAGTACACCCCCTTTGAAAAGTAACATTTTAAACAATATCTCAATGAACGAAAACAATTTCCAAAATGTTGACAAGACTAAATTTTATATAACATATGTTTAACTTATAAACATGAAAGTAAGGTTAATAATATGACTTAGATGACGTTTTTCAGTTTTACTCAAATTAGGGTGATGCAAAAATGAGTACACCCCACAACAAAAACTACTACATCTAGTACTTTGTATGGCCTCAATGATTTTTAATGACAGCACAAGTCTTCTAGGCATGGAATGAACAAGTTGGTGACATTTTGCAACATCTATCTTTTTCCATTCTTCAAGAAGACCTCTTTTAGAGACTAGATGCTGGATGGAGAGTGACGCTCAACTTGTCTCTTCAGAATTCCCCATAGGTGTTCGATTGGGTTCAGATCAGGAGCCACTGAACCACTTTCACCCTGTTCTTCTTCAGAAATCCAACAGTGGCCTTAGATGTGTGTTTAGGATTATTGTCATGTTGGTAAAGTGCACGACGACCAAGGGCACGGAGTGATGGTAGCATCTTCGCTTTCAGTATAGAGCAGTACATCTGTGAATTCATGATGCCATCAATGAAATGCAGCTCCCCGACACCAGCAGCACTCATGCAGCCCCACATAAGGACACTGCCACCACCATGTTTCACTGTAGGCACCATGCATTTTTCTTTGTATTGCCATACAGTTTTGAAGCCATCAGTTCCAAAAACATTTATCTTGGTCTCATGACTCCAGAGTATAGAGTCCCAGTAGTCTTTGTCAGCATGGGCCCTGGCAAACTCTAGGCGGGCATTTTTTGTGCCTGGGCTTTAGGAGAGGCTTCTTTCGTGGACGGCACCCATGAATGCCATTCCTCTGCAGCGTACGCCGTATTGTGTCACGGGAAATAGTCACCCCAGTTTGGCTTTCTACTTCTTTAGATAACTGCAGTGAACTTGCATGATGATTTTCTTCAACCCTTCTCATCAGAAGATGCTGCTGTCGAGGTGTTAACTTCCGTGGACGACCTGGACGTCTCTGTGAGATGGTTGCAGTTCCATCTTTTTAAAATTTTTGTACCACTTTTGCTACAGTATTCTGACTGATAAATAAAGCTTTGCTGATCTTCTTGTAGCCTTCACCTTTCTGGTGTGAAGAAATTATTTTCTTTCTTAGGTCTTGTGACATTTCTCTTCCATGTGGTGCCATTGCTGACAGCATGAAATGGGAAGGGGTTTTAACACCCTTTTATAGTCAACTGTCTGCTGGACACCTGTGTAATGATTTGAATTCTTGTTAAATTAAACATTTGTAGTCTAAAATTTAGCTTTGCTCCAGAGGCTTTCAGTGGGGTGTACTCATTTTTGCATCACCCTAATTTGAGTAAAACTGAAAATTTTGTTCTCCAAGTTATATTATTAACCTTACTTTCATGTTATAAGTTAAACAGATGTTACATAAAACTTAGTCTTGTCAACATTTTGGAAATTGTTTTTGTGTTCATTGAGATATTGTTTAAAATGTTACTTTTCAAAGGGGGTGTACTCATTTACGCTTAGCACTGTAACTTATCCTGCACCGTTTACTGTACAGTTTATTCTTGATGCCTCAAATCATACATCTTTTTGAGGAAAGGTGGGTAATTGAGTTTCCAGGCAATCAGGCTGAAGTAAAAATGTAGGTTCAAAATATTTTACAGCAATTGCATTTTTCTCTCATAATCCATTCACCTGGATTGCATTTGCTTAACTGGTGCCAGACAGACATTCGCAGATTGCCAACCTTTAAACATGTCCCATCAGCTCTGAAAACTTCCAGAGAATCTAAGACACAGTTCTCACATCTGTAGATAATACCAAACAGCAGCTGTGCTTTACTGGCCCCTGCGTGTACTCATCCCTGCCATTTATCACAGAGGCCCACACCCCATCAGAACCCACCAGCTCACCTCCACTTTTAAACATCAGATAAGCACAGAATAATACAGCGCATACGCGCATGAATCTCAGGCACGCACTACATAATGTAGCCAGATCTCACGCTGCGTGCGTTTGATCGCAGGCCCGGGGGTCCTTTCACCGCACATGAATCTTTCTGCCTGTTACACGCAGAAGCCCATTTCACCATGTTGAAAGGATTCATTGTTGACTAACTTTCATGCTGTGCCGGATGACATCCTTATATACAGTTGGCGTAGACTGTGAGAGTTCAATAAATATTTTTAACAAGGTGTCCAACAAATCAGGCTGTGCTTGTGATTGCAGATTAAGCTTTGTGTGAAGCTAAATGTTTTTACCATGATAGTGTAATGTAAATAAATATAAATACACTACCATTCAAAAATTTGGAACTTTTTTTTTTTTGAAAGAAATTAATACTTTTATTCAGCAAGGACGCATTAACTATAAATGTCTTTAATGTCACTTTTGATTAAACAGTAAAGACTGTTTTCAACACTGATCATAATAAGAAAACGTTTCTTGAGCAGCAAATCAGCATATTAGAATGATTTCTGAAGGATCACGTGACACTGAAGACTGGAGTAATGATGCTGAAAATTCAGCTTTGCATCAGAAGAATAAATTACATTTTAAAACGTATTCAAATAAAAAAAAAAAAAGTTATTTTAAATTGTAAATATATTTGACAATATTACTGTTTCTACTGTATTTTTATCAAAGCAGAGACTTCTTTCAAAAAAAAAAAAAAAAAAAAAAAAAAATCGTACAGACGTATATTTGCAGGATGGTCAATGAGGAGAAAAAAACAACTTGATTTTATCCATCTAGAAAGCAGGCATTTCATACCAGAAATGGAGCCAGACCTACAGTAAACAATGAGTGAAAAACAGCTAATTGGCTATTAGCTAACATCCAACAACCAGGCTGCCTAAGTGACATCAGAAGAAAAAGGAAGTCGTTTCAGAGTTATTACATTTTGACTAAAAGTGTTAGTTCACCCAAAAATGAAAATTCTGTCATTTATTACTCACCCTCATGCCGTTCCACATTCGTAAGACCTTCGTTCATCTTCGGAACACAAATTAAGATATTTTTGATCAAATCTGATGACTCAGTGAGGCCTCCATTCCCAACAAGATAATTAACACTTTCAGATGCCCAGAAAGCTTCTAAAGACATATTTAAAACAGCTCATGTGACTACAGTGGTTCAACCTTAATGTTATGAAGTGACGAGAATACTTTTTGTGCACCAAAAAGACAAAATAATGACTTTATTCAACAATATCTAGTGATGGGCGATTTCAAAACACTGCTTCACGAAGCTTCGAAGCTTTACAAATCTTTTGTTTCAAATCAGTGGTTCAGAACGTGTATCAAACTGCCAAAGTCACATGATTTCAGTAAACGAGGCTTCGTTACGTCATAAGTGTTTCTAAATTTCAATGGTTCACCACTGAGGGGCGTGACTTTGGCAGTTTGATACACGCTCTGAACCACTGTAGTCACATGAACTGTTTTAAATGTGTCTTTAGTAGCTTTCTGGACATCTGAAATTGTTAATTATCTTTCTCGCAATGCAGGCCTCACTGAGCCATCGGATTTTATCAAAAATATCATAATTTGTGTTCCAAAGATGAGCAAAGGTCTTACGGTTGTGAAACGACATGAGGGTGAGTAATTAATGATAGAATTTTCATTTTTGGGTGAAAGACAATGTTTCCTATGAAATAACATACATAGGTTATTTGTCCACAGTAAACCACAATTTTTGCAATACTGAGTAAACTAAGTCCACAGTATGTTTAAGACATTGATGTTGCTAGGTCGGTAAAATTCATTTGATTGGCCTGTTGTACAATATGTTATTTTTGATTTATTGCTGTTAAAAAGAAAACAAAAAACAAAAAAAAAACGATCTCATCATTGGGAAAAAGGCTGCTGAAATTGCTACAAGAAATGTTCTTTAAATATTGTCCATTTGATCCATCTTAAAATGACTAAGTATTATTACGAAACTGGAATTGGAATCAGAAACAGAATTTTCTCAGTTCTCGAGGGGACGCACATACTGCTAAAATGCTGTACAGCACACACTCTAACTTGACATCTGTTAGTTGGTGTACGTTTGATTAATGTTGTACAAACCTGCCAAGGAGGATGTCCTCACAGCCAGTGGTGGTTACAAAGATGTTTCCTTCTTTACAGGCCTCATCCATGGTGGTCACCTCATAGCCTGTGGAACAAGAAGCAATCAGGCAGTCAATAAAAATATTCTATTCTGAAATAAGAAATAAACTATTCTGAAACTAGCCTGGCATGCGGTTACAGCAACCTTCAAAATACAGTTTTAATACATACATGCTTTAAAAATAAAGTTGGTTCATGATGGGTTCTTTGACTCCTATATGGAAAATTATGGTATGTTTCTTTAATCTAGTGAAAACAGTAGCAGTCGACCAATATTGATTTTTTTTTTTTTTTTTTAATATATATGGGCAATGCTGATATCTTAGAGAGCAGGGTGGCCGATATAATTTATATTTATTTTACTTACTATTTAATACATTAGAAATAAATAATTTTATTAGAATACACACATTTACTGTATTATGTATTATATTAGATGCACAATAGTCATACGTGACACATTGGAAAAACAAAATGCATAAATTATTTATAAATTGTTTATTTTGGTCTTTTACCAAATTCTGATATATTTTAACTATTAAAACAACCTATGAGCATTTTTTTTTCCAGACTTGGAGGGATATTGAGCACCTTACCCAGTCTTAACAAATCTAAAATAATAATAATAATAATAATAATAATAATAATAATAATAATATAATATTCACTGGCATCTATATCCACCTGAAAATATTGCATTACAACTTAATTAGGGATAATTCAATTAGCTAACTATAATTTTTTTATGAGACCTTGTTTTCGTGATTATTTTGCGGTGAAATGACAAATTTAGGCAAAATCTAAAAAAATGTGGCATTTTACTGATCTTGCATTGTATTCCGCAATCGCAGAATCACAAAACAGGACTATTTGCAATTCCATTTGGTGCAACTAAAGTTGTTCACCTTTCACTACATAAAAAAAAAAAAAAAAAAAAAAAAGAGCATAAAACACAGATAAAAATTATTATCAGTTTTGATACGAACTATTTGAAGTAAGGTGTTTAAATAGGAAGGAAAGGAACCATAAAAACCATACCCTCCATAGCTGCCTGCAGAGCGTTGATGGGATCGATCTCTGTGACAATGACTCTGGCACCGAACCCTCGTAGGGCTTGAACGCAGCCCTTACCGACGTCACCGTACCCAGCCACCACTGCCACCTTACCGGCAATCATCACATCTGTGGCCCGCTTGATGCCGTCAATCAAAGACTCGCGGCAGCCATACAGGTTGTCAAACTTACTCTAAAGGGAGGGGGGGAGAAAGAAGTCATTCCCAAATAACTGTCATAATATTATAACAATGCACAAAGTGCTCACATTTGTGTGAACAGAACAAAACAAAACATCAAATAACCACGGGAAATAACAGGATAACACCATGTACTATTATTATATCGTGGTAATAAAAGGTTACCTTAGTGACAGAGTCATTGACATTGATGGCGGGAACTTTAAGTTCTCCCTTCTTCAACATCTTGTAGAGGTTGTGAACTCCTGTTGTGGTCTCCTCAGAGATGCCCTTGATTCCTGAGAGATTACCCAGAAAGAAACATTTTGTAAATGTTAAAAAGACACAGAATATCAAACTCAGTGCATCTGTTTGGAAGGAATGTTGAATTTACCAGGTGGCCGATAAATTTTATTTTTGTGTAGGTTAGCTTGACCTTCACTGGTGTAACTGATGTGACCAAATCAAATCCAAGACATACTTAAGGAAAGATTAGTGACTGTCACACACATTCTGACAACTTTAGCCTCAGTGGAAAATGTACTATAGCTCAGAAGTCAAAAGTATTACCATAACTCTATGTGGAAACATTTTGGGCATTAAGCCACTTGAAACTAAAATACAAGGAGCAAAATCACTGCAGGTCTTAATTTTTTTTTTTGTGCTGTTTTACAGAGATACTGGCTATTATTTGAGTACGTTAGATGCTGCTAGAGACACAATGACCTGCGCCGTTTCCATACGCATTGAAAAACATTAATTAACATGAATCGATCCCAGTCTTCAGTGTCACATGATTCTTCAGAAACACTTATTATCAATGTTGAAAACAGCTGTGTTGCTTAATATTTTAGTGGAAACCGTTAAAAAAAAAAAAAAAAGTTTTTTTTTTTTTTTTACACAGGACCCTTTGATGAACTGAAAGTTTAATAAACAGCATTTATTTGAAATATAAATCTTTTGTGGATATATCTTTACGGTCACTTTAGTTTCATTTACTTTTGATCAATTTAATGCATCCTTGCTGATTTTGAACAGCAGTATAAGTAAAAAAGATAACAATGACACAGGCCCTTATTTGATAGAGGTATGCAACATTTGGCATGAATTTAATATCCAATGCTATTCACAGTTCACTAACTGGGGGAATCAAAGAGCGACCTAGTTAAAAAAAAACAAAAACAAAAAAACAACAACAACATTGTTTAAAAGCATTATTTTAACAGTTCACTGGCCCCTACCTAGAATAAGAGAGCTAAACTTTGTGTTACCAGCCCAGATGCTTAACCCTACTAAAGGGCAGAGGTCAAAGAGTACCCTCATAAATTTGACATTTATAGAGTAAAACGAACACCACATCACCTCCACTCTAGGTCAATAAAACAATAGATACTATAGGGAACTTCACCTTCCTTTCTTTCTTTCTTTCTCTTTTTTTTTTTTTACGTCATGCCAGATTCTATGGCTATATTCATATCGAGAGAGAGGTTTAGTTTTAGTCTTCAAAATAACCAACAGAATAAAACAATTTCCAACAAGGGTAGAAGTGTTACATTCCAGTAAAATATGCTTAATGGACAGTGGATTCAGGAAAGATTGTCACATTGGATAGTTTTCTGAACTTCCCCTTCCCCAAGTATTGTAATGTATGCTTTTCATATTTGTGACTGCACCTAGTGATGATTTCTTTCTTTGCTAGGTTGAGAATGGAATGGCTTGATCATGGTTTAGCCTGCCATCTAGTGGCCATAAAAGAGCAGTACAGTGCAACTGTGTAATAAGCATCAGTAGGCCATAAGTAATGGAAATCCAGACTGAGCACGTTTACATGCACACCAGTAAGCTGATAACTCACAAATATCAGCTTATTGAAATAACCAGTTTTCCCCATTTACACGCAAACCAGTAAACTGACAACGCAAGTAAACTGCGTTTACATTACTTTTTATTAATAAATCGGGTTATTTCCCTGTACTGACGTCAAAAATAATCATTTGCGTATCTGACTCAGAGTATTCCATATGTTATGTCAGTTGTGATGTTAAATAAAGCTTGCAACATGTCAGCGAGAACCTTATGGCTCATATTATTCTCTCATGCAGTTACAGATGCAGCGTTTTGACTGAACCACTTCTACTTCTGCTGCACGAGAGATGAGAACACATTTTTTTACAATTTTCTGAGTCTTGAAAGAGTCTGGGCGAGTAGATGACAGAACAAAAAGCAGACTATATTATACCTGCAAGCAGTTTGGGGTATTTCTGGTGCACCAGGTTGGTCAGGTCTCCACCGTCATCCAGGATCATGTTAAGAGGCTGACCGTCCTTGAAGTAGATGGTCTGCTCTATGCACCACACATACTCTTCATCAGTCTCTCCCTTCCAGGCATACACTGCAACAAAGCACAAACAACACACACACACACACACACACACATTAGACAACAAGATACGCATCAGAATTGTGTCTGTCTGCTATGGATACTTACAAGGAAGAACTGGTCACTGGGTTTGCTAAGTTTGTGATTGAGAACAAGATTGAATATACAGAAATATACCTGCCACTTATCGTCACATAAACAAAAATAAATGGTTTGCCATTTTACATGAATAAATGTAATAAATGTTACATGTCAAACAGGTGTTTTACTGTGCAAGTAAGTGGTTCTTTGCCAGAATAAGGTGCAAAGTGGAGAGAACACTGTCAGTAGCTATAAATCTGCTCATTCCAGAACCACAACAAGCTCTAAATATGTTCTGTTTTAATGTGGCATTATATTCTAGCTGGAATAATAATTAGTTGAGAAATGCACTGTTAACCATCAACTACCAAGTAATATGGATTAAATGCAAAAATGCATGCAAAGTCACCAATTCAAAAAAGTGGCATGATTCTCTTACACTACCATTCAAAAGTTTTTTTTTTGTTTTTTTTTGTTTTTTTAAGGATTTAATACTTTTATTCAGCAAGGATGCATTAAATTGATGAAAAGTGACAGTAAAGACATTTATAATGGTTCTTTTCAAAGTATCTTGAAAAAAAATTATCACAGTTTTCACAAAAATATTAAGCAGCACAACTGCTTTCAACACTGATAATAAGAAATGTTTCTTAAGCAGCAAATCAGCATATTATAATGATTTCTGAAGGATCATGTGACACTGAAGACTGGAGTAATGATGCTGAAAATTCAGCTTTGCATAACAGAAATAAATTACATTTTAAAATATATTAAAATAGAAAACAGTTATTTGAAATTAATAATATTTCACAATATTACTGTTTTACTGTATTTTTGTTCAAATAAATGCAGCCTTGCTGAGCATAAGAGACTTCTTTCAAAAAACAAACAAACAAAAAAACTCTTACTAACCCCAATCTTTTGAACATATAACAGTATTGTGTTCACCACTACTGTTACTCAAATATCAGAAAATATTGTGCTTTTTTGGTTATATCAAGATATTTGAATCTTTTTGGCAATCAAATTGACTCTGCATCAGCACTAATTCTGAAATGCTTATTGTCAACAATTTAGTCTTTAAAAAAAAACTAAAAAAAAACATGCAATTGCTGCTCAAAGGTCTTAACTAGTATTCATCGGCTCTGTTCCACAAAATAGTGAACTAGTAGGCAGCATTTTAATGCATCAGTCAAGCACCTGATACGAGAGAAGTTGCAAAAGGTTGTCAGCGTATTTAAGCTGCCTACTAAAATACCTTCTTAAGGCTTGCATTTAGGCTTATCCTTTGTGGAGAAGGCAATCTCGTAATGCACTATGATCAGTGGGACAAAATCCATCCAAGATAGCAGACAAAGAGAGAAATGATGATAAATCTTTAGAATTCATTCTATATTTAAAAGCAGTGCTAAGCTATTTAGTCTAACTGAAAACAGACTATTTCACTCAATATGCATGTGTTATTATAATATAATACATGTGTATTTTTATGCTTATTGGAGTATTGAAGAAAAGAAAAGACTTAAAGGGTTAGTTCACACAAAAATGAAAACTCTGTCATCATTTACTCACCTCATGGCATTCCAAACTTGTAAGACCTTCGTTCATCTTTGGACTCAAATGAAGATTTTTTTTAATGAAATCTGAGAGATTTCTGTTTCTCCATTGACATATGTGAATAAAAGCCTAAATTCAATCTGTTTATCATATAAAATGATCGTGTCTCTTCAGAAAATTTGGACTAAACCGTTCAATTCAAATGGATTAGTTTTATGATCTCTTTATAAACTTTTTGAAGCATCAAATTGTCAGTTGCATAGCTGTCAGTGGAGACAGAGAGCTCTCAGATTTTCAAATGAAGATCTTCATTTGTGTTTCGAAGACGAACGAAAGTCTTATGGGTTTGGAACGACATGAGGGTGAGTAAATGATGACAGAATATTCATTTTTTGGGTGAACAAACCCTTTAAAAAGGCATTTAGCATGAGAAACTGGAAAAGCCTGAGCTAAAAATCTGTTTGATGTTGTTAGACATTTTGCAATCTTTTATAAAAAGTTTTGCCATCTTTCACCCTAAAAATCATTCAGCTTGAATCCCTTTCAAGGTTTCAGTGCTTAAAAACGGCTTTGGAACAGTCTTGTCAACTGAAAGCTGTAATGATGAAGTTGATTAAGCCGTCTTTGCCTGCCCGCACTTGCATGTTAGTCCTTCAAAAAAATGTTGAGTCAAATCTAATGATTAAACTCATTTATGCTGATTCTAGGTTTTACTCTCCTATGGAGCACATGCTTTAAGCTGCATGTGCTTCTAAACCCTGTGTTCCTCTTATCTACATTTGATTACGCAGCTTTAGAGCAAACAGTCGGCAGGATTACACCAGAGCCGTGGTTATGGAACAGACCGACAGTGCAGCACACAAACACCCGTTACCTGGAACGCCAGTTTTAGCAATGGCTGCCGCTGCGTGATCCTGGGTAGAGAAGATGTTACAGCTGGACCACTGGACCTGCAGCAGACAGAGATCAAAAAGGAATGAGATCATGTGATTTGTACAGACTTTATACATAGTTTCATAACTTTCATTTTTAAAAAAAAAAAAAAAAAAAAAAAAAAAGTATGGCCTTGGGCTGGGAAATTCCAGTTTGACAAAGGAAATAAGGGAGGGATGCATTTCAGTCAGACTGCATCTATGAGTAAGAAAAATGAGTAAAAAAAAACTGTACCGTCCCTTTCCAAAACAAAGTACTATGGCAATGTGATTGAATCATATATTAATAATATGAAACAACATATTTCTATAGCATGGTATTTACATTTCAAAGAATACCATGGTACAATACTGGGGTCGGTAAGATTATTTAATGTTCTTGAATATATTTTGAAAATGTAATTTATTCTTGTGATGGTAAAGCTGAGTTTTCAGCATCATTACTCCAGTCTTCAGTGTCACATGATCCTTCAGAATCATTCTGATATGCTGATATGATGCTTAAGAAACATTTCCTATTATTATCAATGTTGTAAACAGTTGTGCTGCTTAATATTTGTGTGGAAACCATGATTCTTTGATGAATAGAAAGTTCAAAAGAACAGCATTTATTTGAAATATAAATCTTTTGCAACATTATAAATGTCTTTACTGTCACTTCTAAATTTAATGCATCCTTGCTGAATAAAAGTATTAAATTTCTTTTGGAAAAAAGATTCTGTCAGCTATTGATAATTTAATGAAAATTTTAAGAATGTTAATATAGTTTTTTCCGATACAAATGAGACCGTTCATAATCAAATAATGTCAAACCTGGTGCAACATGCCACTTTTTAACGCAAATATAGTGAGTTTGGAATAAGGGTGGGTGAATAATTTCTGGGTATTATCTATTTTTTTTAATGTTTTTGCATTTGCTTCCTCACCTCAGCTCCCAGAGCGGTCAGGGTTTCAATGAGCACCGCGGTCTGTAGAGTCATGTGCAGACAGCCTGCGATGCGAGCGCCTTTCAGGGGTTTCGTCTGGCCATAGAGCTCCCTCATCTTCATCAGACCTGGCATCTCATTCTCAGCTATGTCGATGGCTTTACGTCCCCACTCGGCCAGGCTGATATCAGCTGGACACAGAGAAAATGACAACAAATGTTACATTGAGGAAACGGAAAGAAAGATTAAATTAAATAGGCAAACCAGTACAGATTGTGTAAACTTTGGCTCAAGCATTTGCGAGCACAGGTTTTCAGGATATGTTAAATAGTAACTACAAATCACAAGAGACATACATGTCCATTATAACAGGAAGTCTTTGAAGTGTCAGTCTCATATTTGGACATCTAGAAGAGGAATTCAACAGATGACACCCAAAACCGCATACCTAACGTGTCTTGAACTAGTAAAGGAGATGGTGCTTGGTTTCATGTGCACACTTAACTAAGAGGTTACCCATTTTTTCAGTCGAACTCACTGATTTTAATTGTACTACCAGTGTTGTTACCACAGCAGACATGGAGGAAAACACTTCTGCCTTAATATTCAGTGGTCGAACAAATGTGTTATTACTAAAGGAAATGGTATTCGATCAGAAAGTACATTTTTTGACCTCAACTGCTAACCTATAACAAGATCTGAGCAACAATTCAGAGTATTTGAAATTTAAACTAAAATACAACTTCATTAATTCCCAAAATTTTCCTTTTCCTGTTACTTTCCATTGACCATTGGGAACCCTGAAAATGTCTTCAGAATGTGCTATTAATAAATAAACTTTCGACATTTCATTCACTGATTTTGAAAACTGAACTCTGAACTTTCAAAACTATGGAGCAAAGTCCGGCTGGATTTACTATTGAATTACTTCTGCCTTATCTGCACTGAGAATATCAGAGAGGTTTGCTGAAAAACAACAACAGACAATCCAAATGCCTGAATGAACGGTGCCAAGTCCGGTCACCGTAACTATGCTGATGTGTGACTAAACAAGACGCAAAAACAACTGTTAAGATATGAACGTAGTGTGTTTAATTTGTCCTAACTCGAAGTGCACCGTTTTAGCGCATGATATTGATGTTTGGTTAACTCTGAATCGCCAGGGATGTCCGATTCGTAAACGAATCGTTCTTTTGAGCTGGACCTACTCAATGAATCGATTGTACTATTTCACAAAACCATAAGGAGTGAACCGAAGGTTTCACTGATGCGAACTGGAAATAGATTGTTTGACAGTTTTATTAACATGCAAACGATAAATTAGCCAGTCGATAAATTAAATAATCAGCTTGTAAATTAATTTTAATATTGTTTAATGTATATACAAATCATTTTAGGCTCTAAATGATGGTTCGATGGTCTACAACAAACAGAACTAGAAGATATAAAATTACTATAACCTTTTAATAAAACAAACAATTTTTGCAATTTTCCTACATTTCAAACGTTTTACGGCATTAATGTGCAATGCAAATCAAAGACGTAAGATGACGTAAGAGCAGCCTAACTTTTTTTTTAGAACCGAATCTACATAACGAACTGTTCAAAAGAATCGATTCGTGAAAAAGAATGACTACGTTCAATGAAAAGTGGCGGCGCGTTTGACCACTGCATTATGGGAAGTGTAGTTCGGTAGGGAAGCAGTTCTCATACGAAGGAGCTTCTCTGGTGCACAGAAAAAAACTACAACTTCCAAACTTTCTTCTTCACGTCTTCCGAATGGGACCACGCTAGCTTGTTTGACAGGTGTTAGATATAAAATCATATACAATACTTTGTAAGTAACCATAAAATGGCTATAGTAATAAACTAGACATATTTAGTGCGCGAACAGTGATTTTAATGGGGCGGGTTTGCAATAAAATGTCTCGTGCAAGGCAGCACTGACAATGAAGCCTCCACTGCCATGTGTTATACTGTATAAGTACTAGCAACTAAAGATTTGCAACAATTCACGCTCGGTCAAAAATACAACCCAAGACCCTTTCGCAAAGATTCGTAGGCTTTATCGAAAGGCTATTAGAGAGCTTATCGGAAATCACCAAGAGTGGAATCAGCTAATTAGCATTGGCGGTAAATAAATGACTGCATGCTTTTGTGCAGAGCAGCATTGCGCTTAATGTAAAGTCAAGAATCAAATAAACATATACTAACCAACTTTAAATGGAAGCTTCTCTGACATTTTGATGTACTGTCGTTAGGTAAGCCTGATATGAGTTGGTCTTGAGCCCGGATGTGGACCTGAGTGAGTGCAGAAGGAGGTAACTGTTATGTGAACTTGAATATAAGTGTGTATAAACCGGTTGTTGTAATATTCATGAGATCATGCTGGATGTCGTTTCCCATTGGCCGAAATATGCCACGCCTTGTCGCTCTAAATAAACTATCGTGGGTGTGTTTATTTGGTCCTACGGTAGCCTATAAGAATTCACGGTGCTTTGAGGTGTGTGTGGAGAGGTCTTGAATAATATACAAGTACAAGTTTCAACTGGCTTTTGGTGTTTTACTAATATTTAACATAACGAGGACGGATCTGAGCTTGTGAGAACAAAGCTGCTTATTGGACTTTTCACAAATGTCTCAGTTTAAAACTTTTTTAAAAAACGGATCTGTTGACAAAACCAGTTTGAGTTGCTTTGCACTCTCTACAAAGCTATATGGAATGAGTGATTTTCCCCAGTATAATCCCTGTAAAGTAGAGCCATTATGAACATTTTCAGCTAAACAGGGCTTATTTTGGGTTATTTGGATAACACTAGGGCCCCCTGTATAAAGTCCATTCAATATGTACTGAAAATATGCCACATGTTTATCCCCAGTCTGAAAATGGTCTGGTTTGTGATTTTGTGTGATGAAATTAGGCATGAATGACTGAAGATTTACGTACATGTCACTGACAGATTTACAGAACACCCTGTCAATCATAAAATTATTAAATGCAACTGTCTGATCTGAATTTAAAAGGTAGATTATTACTCAAGTTACTGTTTCAAAGGTTTGGGATTGGTAAGATTTTTTTAATGCTTTTGAGGCTGCGTTTACTTATATCAAAATACAGTAAAAGTAATATTGTGAAATATTATTACAATCTAAAATGTTTTCTATTTTAATATATTTTAAATATAAAATGTACTTTATATTTTGATTTTTTCTTAATCTTCAGTGTCACATGATCCTTCAGAAATCATTCTAATATGCTGATTTGCTGTTCAAGAAACATTTATTATTATTATTATTATTATTATTATCAATGTTAAAAACAGTTGTGCTGCTTCATATTTTTGTGTAAACCGTGATGCATTTTTTTCAGGACTCTGATGAATAGAAATCCATCCAACATTATAAATGTCTTAACTGTCACTTTTTATCAATTTAATGTGTCCTTGCTGAATAAAAGTATTAATTTCTTTAAAAAAAATCATACTGACCCCAAACTTTTGAACCATAGTGCATATAGATTAACTTTTTCAGATATGTGTTCTTACTGTTCTGAAGTCTCGTTTTAGTTGAACTCTTTAAGTCATGTACCAGGACCACTAGAAACTCAGTAAAAAATATTTTAATTGCAATAATGATAATGATAGTGATATAACAATAACAAATCCAGCACCTACAATATAATGAAAACATACAAATGTATAGTGAAGCTTGTCTTTCGTATCTTGTACAAATCAGTTTCCATTACTACACACAGTTCACGTTGCTTAGTTTTCCTTTCCACCTCAAGAAAGAAACAGAAAAGTACCATAATATATTCCATTATTGTCTCTGAAAGATTTCTGACTGTACGCATGTAACGGTATTTTAAAATAAAAAAGATGTACTCTCAGGCCTCTTGTCTGGAGATAATATTTCTACAAATTCATTTTCAATACGTGGAAAACATATGCAAATGTTTTCAAGCTGAACATTGATGCTTTGAAGTGCGTGAAAATAACGAAAACGAACATCTAATGTGCAAATAAAAATCCAGAGAAGTGTTAATTTGGCAAAACTTTAATGTAAGTGTAAAGTTGAAAGGCAGAAAAGGACAACATAAACGAGTGTCAAAATGACAAACAAACAGCAAACAATGTGAGTGAAACCTTCAGAGTGATAAATAAATGTTTTTATAGAATCTCAGGAGAGGAAAAATAATAAAAACCACTGTACCAGAACATCATAGTAGTGCACTCTGTAAAATAAAGCATGATATTACATTAATCTGTGCTGTCTGTCCTGGTAGAAATCTGTTTGAATGCATTCATACCTCAAAAATTAGACACAAATCTGAAATCTACAACAAGCCATGTCGTTTTTTCCCCTAATACAACACCCATTTCAATAAACCACTTCTAGTGTAAAGACATCTTAAGAGTACTTCTGAACTATCTCAAATACAGTATGTTTCTTGAGTAAAGAGACCTATTCAATATAGGAATCCCATGCTGTCAAGAGACCGTAAACCATCATGCCATTAAAGAGAGATGCTATGTACAGTAGAAGAAGCCTCTCACTGCTCAAACTTGATGCATGTTTAAAAGGTGGATTGTGACACCTTCGTGCCAACCTCAGCCCTAAAATGGAGACCAAGTCTTGTAGTCATAAAGCCTAAGTGCTGATCTAGGACGTCCCGTAGGCGTGGGAAGCACCTGCGCTTGCGTCACCATCTGAAATGCTCGATGCAGAGAATCAAAAAGGGCTTACAGTGCTTTTAACAAAACTTGCATGTGTGCATGTGAACAATGAGTATTGTGTGAAATAAACTTGTAATATACCATGTTTTCTCCAAAAATGTGACAGAGCATTACAGACACCATCCCCTGCGTGCAAAGGGTTTCCGAGTGTATTGGTTTCTTGGAGCAAGCGGAGGATTCCTTGTGACGGAAGTTATGACTACAGGTAACGGACACAAACGCTGATCTACAACAAGCCTTTTTCATGTCAGAACAGTCCAGAGATGAGGAGAAAAGAGGCGAAATCTCAGACTTGCTTAGATGAGTGTGTCGACTGTAAGCCTGGCAGGAGATTTTTTCTTTTTTTTGGAGCAGCTGCATTTATGTTTTTGTTTTACTTTCGTGTGTGTTTATATATTAACCTATTTTAGAGACAAAGACGTCATACTGTAAAACATACTGAAGAGTCCTTCCAGGTCCTTTAGTAACAGGTATCGGAGTGAGGTTTATGTCTTTTATATAGTGTGTATGGGTTTCGGTGGAGCAGAACGAGCATTAATTGGCAGCCCACGCCTCCAGGTCTTTCATGTCGTCCTCATCCTCTTCTTCTTTCTTCTTTGCTGCAATCAGAAAAAGACATTCAAAAACTGCATTCAAACAAGTGAAGTAACATCTTACTTTTTGAATTTACAACATTATACTATTATTATTTTAAATAAGTTACTATTTATTTTTTTTATGAACAATTACAGTCTCTCTCCCTAACATAGTCACACACGCAGTTGGTGTGACACACTGTCCACACTAAGAAACAATAAAACTAGATTGCGCTCCATTATAAATCAAGAAATGTCTGTTCCCAAACACTGTGTGTGTGTGTGCGTTTGTGTGGTTCAGGTAAACACTATGTTATGGGGACAAAATTTCCCCACAAAGATGGCAATATCTGAAATCATTGTCAACATGTTTTGATCTAAATGAGGAAAACAGCTTATAAATCATACTAAGTGATGTTTTTGTAAAAGTGTAAAAATGCATAAAGTTTTCTGTGATAAGTAGGTTTAGGATGAAGGGATAGAATATACAGTTTGTACAGTATAACAATCATTAGGGCTTTTCACACTGCGCTTAACCCTGAGTTATCATCGTTCTTAAGACTGCTTTTAACCCCGGGTTAAGGAACGTTTCACACTTGAAATTTAGAAGCGGAGTTAGTGCCGCTTTTTACCCGGGGTTATGAAATCCTGCTCCGGAGCAGAGTTAGCACCGCTTTTGCGATGTTAGCATGTTATGCTAGACGCTTAGCAACAGACAACCAATCGCGTACTTATATTTGCCTGCTTAGGACAGTCATAGAAACACTGCGCATTGTATATAAATAGTAAATTCAGCATTTGAGAGGAAAAATGTCAAATGCTGACAGAAAATGTTACAATTTGAGTGAAGAAGAGACCGTTTCATTCTTACCTTTATAGTCTGAAATGTCCATTCAGTATAAACTCAATAGTACAGTTGGCAATACGAGGATGCGCAATGCTAGAGCTAGCTAGCCTATGTACAGTGCCTTGCAAAAGTATTCATACCCACTGAACTTTTCCACATTTTGACATGTTACATCCACAAACAAAAATTTATTTTATTGGGTTTTTTACGAAATAGACCAACACAAAGTGGCACATAATTGTGAAGTGGAATGAAAATTTTTACAAATAAATATCTGAAAAGTGTGGCGTGCATTTGTATTCAGCCTCCTTTACTCTGATACCCCTAACTAAAATCCAGTGGAACCAGTTGCCTTCAGAAGTCACCTAATTAGTAAATAGAGTCCACCTGTGTGTAATTTAATCTCAGTATAAATACAGCTGTTCTGTGAAGCCCTCGGAAGTTTGTTAGAGAACATTAGTGAACAAACAGCATCATGAAGACCAAAGAACACACCAGACAGGTCAGGGATAAAGTTGTCGAGAAGTTTAAAGCAGGGTTAGGTTATAAATCAATATCCCAAGCCTTGAACATCTCACGGAGCACTGTACAATCCATCATCCGGAAATGGAAAGAGTATGGCACAACTGCAAAGCTACCAAGACATGGCCGTCCACCTAAACTGACAGACTGTGCAAGGAGAGCATTAATCAGAGAAGCAGCCATGGTAACTCTGGAGGAGCTGCAGAGATCCACAGCTCAGGTGGGAGAATCTGTCCACAGGACAACTATTAGTCATGCACTCCACAAATCTGGTCTTTATGGAAGAGTGGCAAGAAGAAAGCCATTGTTGAAAGAAAGCCATAACATGTCCCGTTTGCAGTTTGCGACAAGCCATGTGGGGGACACAGCAAGCATGTGGAAGAAGGTGCTCTGGTCAGATGAGACCAAAATTGAACTTTTTGGCCTAAATTCAAAACGTTATGTGTGGCGGAAACCTAACACTGCACATCACCTTGAACACACCATCCCCACCGTGAAACATGGTGGTGGCAGCATCATGTTGTGGGGATGCTTTTCTTCAGCAGGGACAGGGAAGCTGGTCAGAGTTGATGGAAAGTTGGATGAAGCCAAATACAGGGCAATCTTAGAAGAAAACCTGTTAGAGTCTGCAAAAGACTTGAGACTGGGTGGAGGTTCACCTTCCAGCAAGACAACGACCCTAAACATACAGCCAGAGCTACAATGGAATGGTTTAGGTCAAAACATATTCATGTGTTAGAATGGCCCAGTCAAAGTCCAGACCGAAATCCAATCGAGAATCTGTGGCGAGACTTGAAAATTGCTGTTCACAGACACTCTCCATCCAATCTGACTGAGCTTTAACTATTTTGCAAAGAAGAATGGGCAAAAATTTCACTCTCTAGATGTGCAAAGTTGGTAGAGACATACCCCAAACGACTTGCAGCTGTAATTGCAGCGAAAGGTGGTTCTACAAAGTATTGACTCAGGAATACAAGTATTGACTCTGAATACAAATGCACGCCACACTTTTCAGATATTTATTTGTAAAAAAAATTTGGACACCATTTATCATTTTCCTTCCACTTCACAATCCCAATAAAATACATTTTTGTTTGTGGTTGTAACATGTCAAAATGTGACAAAGTTCAGTGGGTATGAATACTTTTGCAAGGCACTGTAAACACCTCAAATATGCAAATAAGAATGTTAACCCAGGGTTTAGGAATGTACAAATGTGAAATGTCAGCTTATGAATACAATTAATTGTTAACCCTGGGTAAATTATGAGCAGTGTGAACCGTGAAGCAAGATAACCCAGGATTCTGTTTACCTGGGGTTTTGAATAACCCAGGGTTAACTATTTCAAGTGTGAGAAGCCCTAGTATGTCATAAAACATGAAACCCATTGTGTGTGTGTGTGTGTGTGTGTTCTTGTATACATGGTTTATGAGGACACAAATGTGTATAATGACATAGGTTACAACTTAAACATGGTTTATGAGGACACTTTCACAAGTGTGTGTGTGTGTGTCTTTAGTACCTGGTCTGGAAGGTAAGGATGTAGAGGGCACGTTTGGCAGTGGTACATTGTCTCCGATCTCCAGAAGGTTCTTATCCAACTCCTCCTGCTCCAGCTCTTCCAGTTCAGCTAACAGCTCATCCTGAAACAACACACAATCCGTTTACACCTAATACTACATGCCTCTCAAATGTGATTGGATTTAAGAGTATGTACATCACTTAATACACTACCACTCAAAAGTTTGGGGAGAGTAAGAGTTGCTTTGAAAGAAAAAAATCTTTTTCATTACTTCTATTCAGAAAAGATGCATTAATTTGATCAAAATTGACAGTAAAGTCACTCATAATGTTACAAAAGTTTTCTATTACAAATAAAAGCTGTTCTTTTTGAACAGAATCCTGAAAAAAAGTATTGCAGTTTCCACAAAAAATATTAAGCAGCACAACTGTTTTCAACATGGATAATAATCGGAAATGTTTCTTGAGCAGCAAATCAGCATATTATAATGATTTCTAAAGGATGATGTGACACTGAAGACTGGAGTAATGATGCTGAAAATTCAGCTTATATATTTAAAATAGTATATACAAATACAGAACAGTTATTTTAAATAATATTACTTATATCTTCTGTTAAGTAATAATATTTCACAATATTACTGTTTTACCTTACTCAAATAACAGCAGCTTTTTACACAAATATTATGTGTTAAATGAGTAAGCAGTCCTTGGATGTTGTTGCATAAGCATTTCTAACACAAATGTGATGCGGTGCCTCCCTGAGCACCTCAGAAACTGGTTCACAAATGCATTGGACCCATTTAGACCTGTATTTAGTGCTATCCACTTGTGATCAGTTCACCCAAGGCAGACGTTATCATATCAGGTGTAAACGGTAAACTCCCGAAAACTCAGAAGTTTTCTTGTTTTAATCTTACTTCATCAAATTCATCCCCGAAAACAGCAGGCTTTGAGATTGCGTCTGAAATTTCTTGTGCCAGCTCCTGCTGTTCTGTGATGTCCTGCATAAGTTCGTCCACTTTGTCGATGTCCCTGAAGGTACACAAACAACAGACTTAATTATAAACTCAACTTTATGATCTCCTGCCAATGTATTTAACATTTTATTTAGCTATATACCATGTGAATGTACCATACAGAATCCCAATAGCTTGCATTGGTAAATTTAACTTGTTTATGATAAACCCAAAACCTTGGCACACTGTGGCTGATAGGGACAAAAAGGGAAGAAAATGCTGATAAAAAAAGAAGAAACTCCTTACATGTTGTCATGGGCAGCCTTCATGGCCTTGGCAGCATAACCCATATTCTTGATGACCTCAGTGTTGGTGTGGGCGTTTTCTAGCGCCTCCCGCTGGAACTCAATGGTAGAAAGGGTGCCGTCAATCTGGGCTAACTGCTTCTCGTAGCGCTTCTTACGCTTCAGTGCCTGTAATGCAGCTGTTTCAAAAAGGAAGAAAGGTAAATGGTATGATTTAAACACAAAATACAGAGAATTTGGGAACCCCATGGAATTTTATTGCATAACATTTAATTAAAAGAGTTATATAAAGAACACTATTGTATGTAATTACAGGTCAATTGATTTTATTTGAAGCTCCTTTTTTCCAATTAAAATTTAGTGTCATGCATTCTCGGCTGCCAGTCCTGCTATTACCCAGTTATTTGTGCAAGATGCTTTAGTAAGGAATTGCTTGCACAGAAAATAATGTACAATAAAGGTAAAATGGAAAGTCCACAGCGTAAGATTTCCAATACTAAATTAAAATTACGAGGTCTCTTATCCAGAACAGATTTGATTAAGGTTTTTACCATGGAAAGTAAAGTCTACTACTGTTAATATTTCTCAGAGAAGCAGTGGTGCAGTGTTAGGGACTCAATACAGGTGTGGTTAAATGAGGCACACTCACCAAACTTAATCAGGCAAGTGAGCTGCAAAAAAAAGAGGAAAAAGGCCTGTTGCTTTCTAGTGAGAATTTGGTTGGCAGCCTAATTATGCATTAATGACAAGTATAGACATGCTTTTCCTGTAAAGGTTGAATCCTACAAAGCCTGTGAAGAACATAACCAGGACAAGAAAAAAAAAAAAAGAAGAGAAGAAAGAAATTATATAAAAAAGCCTATTTTAGGACCATTATGATTTTTTTGTATTGTGACATTATTTTCAAAATGATTATGCAAAAACTACCCATTCTCATAACCATAAAATGAAAAAAAAAAAAAAAAAAAGTATTATTTCAGTTTTAAAGTGTTTATAAGTAGGGTTTTTATCGTTAACTAAAAATAAAACCATAAAAAAAACTTGTATTATTTGAAATAAAATAAACATTAAATGAAATAAAATACATACAAAAACTTAAAACTTATTTTATTTTAGCTAGTTGCCAAAAAGGAACCTTTCCTATTTTTGTTTAGTTTAAGTACTAATATAACTAAAACTAAATAAACTAAAATTAAACTCAAACTAATACTTAGTAAAAAAAAAAAAAAAAAAATCTAATAAAAATGACAAAAACACAACAAAATTACTAAACTTTTTAACTAAAATGAAAACATATAAATAACAAATATAAAAACAAAATCTAATTCAAAATATTAACAAAGACTAATAGTATATCAATAACACTAATACATATATATATATATATATATATATATATACACACACACTTTTTTTCCCAATCGGGGGACATTGGAAAATTAGATTTGAATGTAATGTCACACAGAAAAAACATAATGCTCCTAATAAAAGTCTTTTTCAGACCATGTTCTTTGTGATAATCACCCATAAAAAGTCAGCACATAAACACGTTGCATTTTTACTTTTAACAGATTTAAATTCTAAACATTGACAGAACAATGAGTTGTCACTTCACATGTAGAAGATAAAACAGCAGCTGTGTTTATGAAATGTATGGAATGTGACCTGAATGTATCATGTTTGCAAACTCCATAAAACCCTCAACAGACCGTTACGTCATGTGCACGTTCAAAACGGGCATTCCAAAGACGTCACCTGACACAAAGGTAATGCATATTAAACACTTTTTCCATGAAGGCATTGGAATTGTGAACTATGACAACACATCAGTCCCACACCCCTAGCAGTCACACCATCAGCTTCGTCACCTGTCATGTCCCAGCAGCACTCATAGGATAATCAGGTCAATTATTGATTACTCTGTTCTGGGGACTTTAAATGTGGAGTTGAATTACAGGCCTCACAACCCAGATGGCTCTTTAACGTGGCCCTTGTGTTGTACTAAAATCATTTATGGAGCCATCTCTAGAAGTATCGATGGGACTGAAAAAACAGCCTTATAAATATACTTCTTGTAATTGTGTTACATCATTCACACAGTCTGGAAAGTGACACTAATGGAAACCATGACAAAGGGATACTGATCTATGAGCTGAGCAGACGGTCAGTTTCTTTTTAAATGTATTTAGTTCAGTAGTAAAAGTCAAATCAGAAAATAAAAGGACAGAACATTATTTAACAGTTCAGAGAATGAGATAAAGAACAAAAAAAAAACCAATAATAATACAGAATAAACATAGCAAACCAAACATTTGAAAATCTTTCGAATGTTTTCTTTTCGTGTCGTTTCGAATTTTGTGTTCTCATGTTACAGAAGGTAATATATGAGGGGGTTTTGAGCTATTCTTGACTTGTGAGTGCAAAATTTTTCTAAAATACTTAAAAGATTAATGATGTAATTTTAATTTTCAGAAAAGTTTGGGTTTGTAAATAAAGTAGAATATGATCAGGTTCTAAATTTAAAAGGTTTTTTTTTTTTTTTTTTTAATACATTTTTCTGTCATGTCCATTTTAATCCAAAATGAGAGTGTGAATCAATATCTTCAACTGATGTATTGTAGAAAGTACATTTGTCACACATGGTATGCAAATATATCTACTGATAAGATAGCATCAAGGAATAATATAATATGTTATTTTCTTTATTTTGTTTGAAGTACTTCTGGAGGAAAGTCCCTGAGTCAGCTATCATTACGTACATGTTTGTCATCACCATGGATACCAGGGAAGGTCAAAGGTCAACTGCTGGAGAGAATTTATCAAATTAAAGGCATATGATCGTCCTTAAAAAACATATCCCATATATCCCAGTTTTCTGACAGCTCTCGATGACTTAATTAGTCCATTAATTATATTATTTCGTTTAAAACACATAATACATTCTTTAGTTAATTAATTTGTCTAATACACAACATAGTAAAAATAAAGAGTCTATAAAACAACTAAACAAGCACGCGAAGCTGTGACAATTATCAACAGTTCATTTCACACTGCTAACCTAACCTGATTTAACCAGCTAATCTATTGCCAGGTCACCCAGTTCATCACTCACCTCTTTTGTTCTTCGTTCCGTTTCTCTTGGCCGTTACAAGCTCCTGTTCGATCTTTTTCTCCAGGAATTCCTGTTTCTTGGTCAACATTTCTTCTGTTTCTCGCAGTCGCTGGATAGCCTCCTGGGGGCTTGCAGATTTACCCCCTTTCCCACTGCTACCAAATAACTTCCCAAACAAAGACATCTTGCCCTCGGGACGACAGCAAGGATTGATATAAGACTGATTTTGTGACTACTAGTCTAGAATGATCACCTCAGCGTGACTTCTATCTGTCACTGACCCAACAGGCTTGTTGTTGTTTTCTGCTTCCTCTTCTCTAACCCAGGCCGCATGACATCATCACGTCACAAGAACATGACTCACGTCATGACGTATTGAACGTCTCCGCTCTGTCACGTTGGTAGCAAATGGGGGTTGGTATATTTTGAAAATATATATTATATATATATTATACGATTATAATATAACTAGGGAGGTTTTATACACATTTTTAACTAAATTTACTTTTTATACATGATTTAAAACAATAATGTAGGATTTATTAATGTAAATGCAAAAGGGCAATTGAAGCATGTATTATTATTAGTAGTAGTAGTAGTAGTAGTAGTATTAAATATAATATTGATAGGTCGTAAGTGTATATGAACACTAAACATAAAACAATCAATCGTGGCGTTCCTACAAAATAAAAGAACCCTCTTATTTTAAATACATTCTTATATCATATTAAATGTCCAATAATAATTAATCTATGCAGAATCATCGGACAATAAATAAGATTGTTTGAATATTATACGTATATTCAGAATATAATATCAAATAATTATGTTTATATATAAAAAGTGGGAGTTTCAAGGGACTTCTTTGTCACTCTAATAATAATTTTTTTTTTTTAATAATTTTTAAATGCCACAAAACTTCAACTTAAGCAATTTTAAAACAATCTACATTTGTGCAAATAAAACTTATCAAAATATTATTAAAATATAATTACATAAAAATTCAACCTCTTCGTTCTGAACTCTACTTCGCGGTCAGCGGTGAGAGTATAATGATTGGCATGTTTGCCAGCCAATGCGATTGTACGCTGGCCTATGACGTATATTCCGGCGAACGCACAGGCCTTGTCCTCGTCCTTGATCAAAACGAATAGCAGCATTTGACGGACGAAAGACATACATTTGCTCGGAAAAATGGTCGCTTACTGGAGACAAGCAGGGCTGAGGTACTAGAATGACAATTAACATTAAACAACATAAAAAGCTGTGTAATTTCTATTTTAACTGTTGTACGCTCTGTAGTCCGTGAAGCTCTGTATTTGCTGTACATTTGGTTTGGCCTTGCTCTGTATAGCTATGCATTTTACTATAGTAGTAGCGTCATGTTGAATTTGAATCACAATGCACATATTCATAAGAGCAATTTTGTTGAGTTATTCTTTAATTTAATATTTGTCTTGTCATTTCAGTTACATCAGGTACTCCGCTATCTGCGCCAGGGTCTTGCGGGCAGCGCTGAAGCCACAGATCAAAATTGAGGCGATAAAAAACGCAGAATCCAATGTGAAGGTCACAAAAGTGAAGACTGCATAATGTAAGATCCTTTTGCCTTTAAACAATTCAAGTGTTTATCTGAACTGTACTGCAGTTGTAGAAAGTGATGCATTAACAAACCTACATTTTTTTTAGTTCCATGTTTTATGTAAGATTTTATTTTATGCTATGTTATTGATTTCTTTTCTTCTTTTTTTTGTAGGAGCTGTAATTACACCCTGCAATCCCAACTTCTCCATATACATTCTCTGTCGGATTTACAACAAGACCCGCAGTAATGTTGATTGAATGAAAATAGTTGTATTCTTTTGATAATAAATTATGAGTCTCAAACTATAACAGCCTTCACTATGTGTGTTTTTGTTCCAAAGAGCTTTGTTTAGCAAGCATGCATTGGGCAAAATGGGAGCATTACTGTTAATTTATCAGATCAGTTTTGCTTGTTATGTGCAAGTAGTACTAGTAAAGTCAAAAGAGACATTAAACCCGTTAGTTGTTTGCTGTGTGGTAGTTATTTAAAGCTTTAGTAATTTGTTCTCTGCATAAGATGTGAGCAGATTTGTCTTATCAATGTTCTTTATATATAATTTCATATTTCTCAGGCTATATGGTTTACATCAGAGATGTGTTAGCTATTGTTTTACATGGAAAAAAGCAGCAGGATTTCCAGAGATTAATGTATTTGATATTTTATTAAAATGTGTACAGTGTTTCCATTATGTAAAACCTCTTAAATTGAATAGTTTGTTGCTTACTGGTGACCAAAAAACACTTTGTCTTGACATTTTTTTTTTCTTTCATAAATGAAAACTGGTGGGTGCTTGACATAATTGACAATGAAAAGGAAAATAAGTTCTTAGCATTATAAATATAAACACTGAAGTATGCAGATACATCAAATATATTTTGAAACAGTTGTATTTTATATTAATAGCATGCTTTTATTAAAGGAAGAGCAAAATTAACAGAAACAGAAATGTAGCCTTTGTTTAATATATTAAAAAAAATAATGACAAAAGAATTTAAGCCTATATATAGTACTATTACACCACACAAATGAGAAAAAGTTTTGACTGTCTATTTTTCCATTAAGTTTCTTCAATTGTTACAGAACATACAGAAATAGTATTGTGTTCTCTGGGGATGTAGAGAGATAGTATGTTAAAAGCACATTTTAGTTCATATTCATGGTGTCTCAAAATAGCACAGTTGGGTAACATTACAATTAGATGTTCTTAAGATTATCTTGAAAAGTACTAAAGAAGAATTTTTAGTATATTAAGTACAAAAATAGTGCGTGAAAATAGAGAACTTTAAGTACATTATGGAAGTGTACTTTTTTCACCTGGGTACAAAAATCTGACCCCAAACTTTTGAACAGTAGTGTACATCTGCTTGAAATTATATTTGAAAGATTAGAAAATTATATTTGAATTTTGAATCTATTTTATGTCTTATTTGTATTTGTGTAATTCATCATTTTCTCCTTGGAGGTCAGAAATATTTCACAGTTTGCAATGTACAGTGGCTCCAAATAGTATTTGAACACTTGAGGCACAGTGTCATTAAATTTCATAAAATATAAAAATACATTTCAATAGGTTGAAAATAATAAAATGATGTTCAAAATAACACTTTGTGATTGTTATATTTGAAGCTCTGTTGGTTCAGATGCCCCTTGGTTTAATATTTTATATCTAATGCAATGTAATTCATAACATCCATTTTAAGTGTCTAAAAACTTTTTGGGGCCACTGAATGTTCTCACTCTTGACAAAATCAGATCCACTCATGCTATATTCATTAAAGCCCACGCGTCATTCGCTGACAGAAGTTTCAGTGACCACTTCAGTCTTAATCTCTGCTTGAGTGCTGTGTACTGTTGATGGCAGACCCTCCTCTTCTGCCACTTCATCTTCTGCGTCGTAATCCATATCGGCTGTGGCATCCTGATATTGCTGGTATTCTGAAACCAGATCATTCAGGTTGCTCTCCGCCTCTGTGAACTCCAGCTCATCCATGCCCTCCCCCGTGTACCAATGCAGGAAGGCCTTGCGTCGGAACATGAGCGAAAACTGCTCCCCTATGCGTTTGAATATCTCCTGGATGGCGGTGTTGTTTCCAATGAAGGTGGAGGCCATTTTGAGGCCTCGTGGCGGGATATCGCAAACGGCCACTTTGACGTTGTGAGGGATCCACTCCACGAAGTAATTGCTGTTCTTCTGCTGAATGGCGAGCATCTGCTCATCGACCTCCTTAGTGGACATGAGACCACGGAAAATGCCCGCCACTGTCAGATAGCGTCCTCGACGTGGGTCGCACGCGGTCATCATGTTACGGGAGTCGAACATCTGCTGGGTGAGCTCGGGCACCGTTAGAGCACGGTATTGTTGGCTTGCACGTGCTGTGAGAGGAGCGAAACCAGTCATGAAGAAATGGAGACGCGGGAAGGGCACCATATTGACGGCCAGCTTCCGAAGGTCAGCGTTCAGTTGACCTGGGAAGCGGAGGGAGGTCGTGACCCCGCTCATGGTGAGGGATACGAGGTGGTTGAGATCTCCGTAAGTTGGTGTCGTGAGCTTGAGAGTGCGAAAGCAGATATCGTACAGTGCTTCGTTATCAATACAAAATGTCTCATCTGTATTCTCAATCAGTTGGTGAATTGATAGGGTCGCGTTATACGGCTCCACTACTGTATCGGAGACCTTTGGCGAGGGCATTATGCTGAAACTATTCATGATGCGGTCAGGGTACTCCTCTCGGATCTTATTGATAATCAAGGTACCCATTCCCGAACCAGTGCCACCACCTAGAGAGTGGACGAACTGGAACCCCTGCATGCAGTCGCAGCTCTCGGCTTCATTACGGACACGATCCACAACCTGCTCCACAAGTTCTGCGCCCTCAGTATAGTGACCTTTGGCCCAGTTATTGCCAGCTCCAGAATTGCCTTTACATTTACAGAGAGAAAACAGCATCAGGAATGACGTTATGGCATACACTATGGCATTGTGCCATGTTAGAAATGTTCCTGAAGGAACTCATCTGTCAATCGATTTTAGAGTTTGAGAACCAAAAATGGTTCTTCTATGGCAGGAGTTCTCAACTCTGGCCCTCCAGATCCACTTTCCTACTGAGTTTACCTGCAATCTTGATTAAAATTACCTACCTGCAACTTTCTAGCAAAGCCACTTTAAGGCAAGCCTCCAAGGTAAGCAAAAAAAAGTGCAATGCTGCGGTACGCAGGGAGATGACGAGAGGCCATTTTTTTTAATGGATGTCCTCCTTTAATGGAGGAGAGGCTTCACTACGCTGAATTAACTGCTTTTGTGGGAAAACAGCTTATCATTTAATGAATCAGCTAATGTTTGCTCTTAAATATTCATTTTGGATTGATCTATTTGTAGAGTTTACAATGAAAAAAAGCTGTTTTATAAATTTTGCGACAAATAGGATTCAGTTTACAGCACTTATTATTCATTTCTATGGTATCCGCAAACAGTGATTAGCTGTGTCCGAAACCGCTCACTCGTTCACTCATTCACTAATCCCTATATAGTGTATGGCATTTGAGAGCTCTATATCTGCAAGTAGTGAATGAAAGTAGGGAATGAAGTCGTTCACTCAGAATTTGGACGGAATTCGGTCAAAATGGCCGACGTCCGATATAGTGCACTATATAGTGGATAAGGAGCGGTTTTGGATACAGCTATTGACTGTCGTACAACTCTGACAGAAATTCAATGACGTCAAGGCTGTAATGTGATTGGTTATAAAGGCACACATGATCCAAGTTGGCCGTTACGCTTACTCCAGTGGCAGAGCCACGGACCCTGGTATCTCTCAATATTAAGACCATCACTGGGTGCGTCTCAGTCAGCTCCATAGTTCAGTAGTCAGGGCACCGATCGATCGGGGAGTTGGCCATTTTAAGGGCTGTCTCAATCGCAAAATACTTCCAGTGCACTGAAAAGTTTGCTCCCTAAAAAGTCCCACAATGCATTGTGAAAACCAGGGAGCGTCGACGCTCACTATGTTCCCTTAACGGAAGTTCTGAAGCACAAAACATAAATCAGCCAACTCACACACGCGATAGATGTTTTGAGAAAAAAACAAACTGTTATTTAATACTATTTCAGCATGAACATACATTGCTAGACAGGCACTGAACATAATCTAGCTAAAACGTATAATTAATCAATGGCTGAAATGGTACAGGCATATGTAACAATCAAAGTATTTATTATAACGTACTATAAATAACAGAAAAATATGAGTTCTGCTGTTGTTCATAAATTCCATTAGTGACGTTGTACAACGAGGACATTGTTGTCATCATCAGTGTCCCAATGTGTAGTGAGCCACCATCCTTACTGTCCTTACCAGTGAACAAATTCATGTACACGATATAATGATTCACGACCTAGGGAACTGATTGAGATGCACCCTCTGGCTTGCATACTTCCCTACTATACAGCAAGTGAAAAACAGTATGTGACCAAAGAAGTATGTCCGAATTCACAGTATTTATTAAAGAGTAGGCAAAAATTTCCCAGAATGACCTACTACTTATGGTGAGATTCTGAAGTGTGCATACGATGGACAATTTACTATCCAATGAGGCCACGGGAGAGGATTTGTGAATGGCGGTGAAGCGACACAACTGACGCTGGTAGGTCACATGATTATGAAAAGTATCATGTGTACATTAATACACATTATACTATACAGAACATACTTTTTTAGTGGTCGTGAAGTAATTACTTATTCAAAATAAGTGCCTACTCAAGAAAGTATGCGATTTTGGACTGTTTCTAGTAACCCTGAAGACCTTGATTTGCTTGTTCAGGTGTGTTTGATTAGGGTTGGAGCTAAACTCTGCAGGAAAGTGGACCAGAGTTGAAACCCCTGGTCTATGGCATCACTGTGAAACCCCTCTTTTAAAACCTTTATTTTTAAGAGTGTATGTTTCAGAAGTGACGAAACCAACCCTATTTATAGTTTATATGAGATGAGAACAAAAGCTTAAATCAACCCACATGGTGCCTAAATAATGTATTTATTGTAGATGATTGTAGACTCACCGTGTATAAAATTATCAGGTCTGAAGAGCTGTCCTATGTGGCTGCCCCTCACGCTGTCCATAGTGCCTGGCTCCAGGTCCACTAACAATGCTCTTGGAACATATTTGCCACCTGACAGGCAATGAAACATCTTAGTCATTTTGAATTTTGTTATAGGAAGTTACTGTGCACCTCGACTGCAAGATTGCCCCACTTACCAGATAAAGATAGCTGAGTATGATTGTTAAAATATATAACTCACAATTTACAATAATAACAAAAATGCCAGAAATACAGGTTGTATTTAAATTAACACGAGATGCATTGCAATACAAAATAAAATCCTAAAATACAACCCAATACTAGACTAAATATTACATAGATATATGTCATATAATATAGACATTTGTTTATGCACTAAAAATGTATAAATGTCATTGCATTCGATAAAAAAAAAAAAAATGTGTCGACTGTATACAATCAGAGAACATATAATATGAAGGTCTGCATACCATGAGCTTCATTGAAGTACACATTGACCCTCTCGAGCTGAAGGGCCATGTCGCCCTCATATGCTCCTGCTCTGTTAATGCCATGTTCATCACTGATCACCTCCCAGAACTGCAAATACATTGAAACACTTTTTAGCTTGAAACTTAGTCAAAATATTTTCTCCCATTTATTACATTTTGATCTGATCAAACTGATATCTTCAGTACTGAAGGAAACCTTGGATTTCAAATGACAAAAACAGCCCAGACCTTTAACAACCGACTTATCAGTTGAGTTTAAGTGACTTCCACTTGTTCTTCCGGATGCCATTCCATTTTTTTTTTTTTACCACAATTCTACAGCATATATCACTCTGAAATTCACAGGCCGCGGAGCTCATTTCTATGATAAAGAAGGCCTAGCCCGTCAGAGGAGGCTCTGTGTCTCTTATCTTACAGTAGACCACACTAGGGTGAACACCCTATGACCGCACGTACCATCATTTTAAATATTTATTCAGTTTAAAAATACATATTAAAAATAAATCTTATTTATTTAAATATACTTTAAACATAGTAGTACAGACAAGTTTTTGCCATAGGTTATAACTGAAGCCACATTGCTGAAAGATTTAGCCACTAGCAGAAACAGTTCAAAATAAGTAAACTCCAAAAGATACTATAATAATGAAAGAAAAGTATGACAAAAACAAATGAATAAATAAACTACAAAAAATACTCCTAATAAAGAAATGCATGCTCATTTCTCTGATTCTCTAGCTTGAATTAAGTTGAGTTTAAGATGATAATGCAGCTACTAATCATAAAAATATACATAAAAATACATATTTTGAGGCATCGCACCTTTGAGCCGATTTGATTCCCACACTGTCCGATCTGTAGATGCACAATCTCACGCATAATGATAAATTTGACAAGCTGAAAGAGCAGAAATAGCCTTGACCGTGAGTCTGAGGTGCCCACTGTGTGTGTAACACCAGTGATGACATCATTAAGAGGGAGTCACCCATACGCCACATAACGTACTAGTCAGTGTGACACTGAATTAGCAAGCTAGCAGAAGAAACTTATGATTTTCAGTGAAGAACAACAACTGTGTTGTAGAGCCAAAGCTTAGCACACTATGAATGACCAAATTGATGATATTTATGAAGTATTTAATAATAGTTAACATTTTAATATTTCAAAAGAGGGATGAAAAGTCCTATCATCATGAGCTTTGACCAGTCACTGTCTCTGGTGTTCATGATAAGACTCTTGCAGGCCCTATCTGGTGCAATGCAGTGACAGACCGTCAGACCACATGCTCATTGTCTCAGTGTTTCCTGCAACAAGAGTTAAAGTTTGTTTATGTTGAAGTTTGTATTTCTGTACAGTGTATATTTTTACATCTTAATGGTCTGGAATTTTAATTTGGAGGCCAGCATATATGCAGATTTATATTTTACCAACAGATGCCACTGCTCAAAGTAGTTTTCACAAGAACTGTTTGTTGTTTTAACCTACATTTAAACATTAACTCAATAATTAATCTTTCCATCATTCATTAAGGTGATTCTTGACTGTCAAAATCCAAACAACGGTGAATAATATAAGTTAAGATAAACCACAAGTACTTATTTGCTCAAAAGACCCGAAGCCAAGGGAAAGTGTGAAGCGAAGGCACTGTTGTAGATAATGTCAGTGCATGAGGCATGTTGTAGGACAGATTAAGAACAGAAGGCAAGCTATTGTGCGAGTTATTCAACCTTCCAAGAAACAGGAGAGCGGTCATTTATTTAGCAAAGTGCTGTGGTGTTTGTACAAACTGTGTCAGATCTGTAGATACAATGAGGTCTTTCATAATTACGAGTCATTTTATTAAGGGAAATCAAACAGAAAGAGCAAATCAAGAGGGGGAATGAGAGAAAGCGAACGATAAAGGGCAAGAGAGTCAGCTTCTCTTTTATATATTGAGTCTTTTATTCAGAATATTTCATTCAACTTGTGACATGTCAAAACATTTGGATTCATAACATGATAACCTATAGAAAATAAGACATTATGCACTTTATCTAGGGTGAATTCAGGGTGATTTGGACACTTTTTGCCATTGAGATGACTGGGAAAAAGTGTCCCAATCAACCTGAATTCACCCCTATTTAACCTGGTCCCCCCCCCCACACACACAGACACACTCAAAGAGACACACACACACACACACACACACACACAAGTATGCACTCAATAAGCGCATGATGCTTCTGGTATACTGTGCAATTTATCTAAAAATAATTTTAAGCCGTCAAGTTTGTCATGAACTTGCATGATGGTGTACAATAACGCCACCTACAGGATATTATTATTACAAGTGTTAAAATTTTTTGCACCCTATACTTCCAAAAGATCTATCTATCTATCTATCTATCTACAGTAATAACAATGTACATTATAAAACAATATAAAATAGAATACAATAAAATATATCATAACAAAATTAAAACAAATTATTAATAATAACAATGATATAATACATCTATACATAGATAAAGGAAATAAATTGTTTACAAAACTGTAAAATTGTGATTGGAGTTTTTTCCCCGTGACGTCACTGAGTGACCTTTTTTTCAATGAACAACAACATTATACAACACTATGAATAACAACCAAGACAATATTACCGCCAGGGGGAATAATTGAAATAAATACTTCGTTTCACTCTGTAAGTGTAAATTTTATTATAAATTTACATAAATATTTATTTCTATATTTACGGAATTTAATTACAATTATAATATATTATGTAATTCATTTAAAAAGTTTTTCATCTCCCTTAAAATAATCTGTGAAGCCGCAAATATTTAAACAACGTCACGGAGCGAGTGACCTCCCCCTGCTGCTCATGAAAATGTAACGCTGTGCAAAAGTTACGGCAGGGAACTGATCTCAGATCAGCACGCGAGAGCGAGAGGACCGGCGAGAGCTCCAGCGGACAAGGAGGGACTTGGAGCGGCGTCCAGAAATAGTAGAGCAAGAATAACAAACAGTGAAAAGTACGCTATGCGTGTCAGGTCAAAGTTCACTCCTGTCCATATCAGAACCTGAGGGAAAACCCGATGAGGCTAACTGACACCTTTGGAAAGCCTGAGCGATAAGGCTGTAAGAGATAGAGAGCCTTCTCTCCACCTGACCTGGATATCCATCATCATCATCATCATCATGGTGTTCTTATCCTACATGACTGTTCCATTCGGATGTTAAACACCTCACGGTTCGATCCCAGCATTGGCCATGGGGATGTGTCACAGCTTCAGATCTAGGTTATCACAATCGGCTATCACATACACCAGCGGACGGACCGGTGCGAACCCCGGGATAGATGCCGAGTCCGGCCATTCGGACAGTTGTGACCCGCAGCTCAGGGAGCGGCGGCGAGTGGAGGAGAGGGCGCGGGTCAAAGCGGAGAATAAACGGAGTCGAAACATTGACAAGACCCTGAAAGCGGAGAAGAGAGAGTACAAGCAAACGCACAGGCTGCTGCTGTTAGGTAAGAGACGAGTTTCTGGGATGGTGCGACTACTTTATCTGCTGTCAGTCGAGGTAAATAAGAGCAGCCACAAGCTGATGAAGCTAACGTAAAGTTTGTGGCTGCTGGCCCCTTAAAACACGTTACCATGGTAACCACCATTTCAACCTAAATACTGTAGTAGTTTTTTAAGCATCAGCGATATTAATGGCGTGATTTTTGTGAGTCTAAAATAAAAATTAGCACAAGATAATAAAAAAAAAGTAACTGGTTTTAAATGCGTCAAAGTTGCTTAAAATGGTGATTTTGGCCTGTAACGTTACCACTTTAGGGAGTTGACCTTTTCCACTGTATATAACAATTAAAACCATTCGATAATTTTGACGTACTGTATGTAACCTGTTGATTGATATTTAATTTATTGTACTGATAAATTATATTTAGACCTTATACAGATGCTGGGCATCATGACTAAAAAGACTATTTTGAGTTAAATACAAGCATCAATGGAGAGCATCTGTGGCCTGCTGTTGATTACCAGATTACAATTGCATTTACAGTAATATGCTTACAATGGAAGTCAAGGCTAGGCAAGGCAGAAACGTGAAGCTTTTATTTTTATTCCATCATTTGCGTTGATTCTTCAGTTGTAATGTTGACTAAATCTTATTTTTTAGGTTCTGCTTCTCTAGGTAGAGGAATTAGTTATGTAATTCTTGTGGGTGGAGTTTGTTCCAAGTGTTCAAAAGTGTTTTATAAATAGTTATTTCCTGTCCCGCTCCTTCTGTCTCCTGTTTTATGAAGACATTAAGCAAATAACCAGATTTACTATTTTAGTGGAATTCAGAAGTTGCATCAATGCATTCTTTTTTCAGTTAAAGTTCCCCATAACCTCTTCTGCATTAGAAGAGTTGTTTGTGCTATCTCTTTTCTTATTACATTTTTGAAGTGTGAAAATTTGTGTTACCCATTCTCTCATTCATAGGTTCATTCATTTATTTATTTATAACTTTTGTACATTTTGTTGATTTAATTTTGTTGTTCATTCAGTGTTTACTGATAGAAAATATAAATTCACATAAATCTTAATCTGTTTTTAGACATTGTAAAAATTGCAAATCCATAGACAATATATAAAAAACAAAGTGCCTTCTTTCACTGACCACTTGTTGAAAAAGAAAATGAAATGATCACTTTTGTTTAAGTTTCAGGTCCTATTTTTTCTCTGTCCATGGAAAGTGTCTGTTGTTTTGTGGTATTCTGGTGGAAACTATGGTCACCCTGTTTTTTGTCGGTCACTGAAAAATGCAAATTAATTGACCGCTATTTTGAATATGTTCCCTAAAATGTATACAATGCAAAAAAAGCATTTAAAGTAATTTTTAGTTTTATACGGACTGAGTGCTTTAACTTAGACTTGTCATGAATTGTCTTAACAGTGAAAACATCTGGTCAAGATCTAATCTGTGGCAGCTAAACTGGCCCTACTTGTTGTGTGTGTGTGCGTGTGTTAACAAAGAGTAAAATAATTAGTAACAAGAGTAATCAAGACCAAAAAAACTCAGACATTTTTTGCAGAACATACATTTAGACATTCTTCTGATTCTAGTCTGAAATTGTACAAAAGTGAAGTGAAACTGTTTTCGGAAGTCTATTTTATTTTCTGAAACTGCAGTGCTATTCCTGTGGCATATACATCTTATTATTTTTTCCCCTTCCGACTACTTCTGCAGTAGTCAAGTGGCAACTTCCTCTTTGGATAAAAACCAAGTGCCACCGAATACTTTCTGTAAACCAAAAGATGAGATATATCTACCCGTACGAAAAAGAAGTATACTTCAAGTTCATATTATAAAGTATACTAAAGTAATGTTCAAATATATTTTAAAGTCTACTTTATGTAGTAAGTATACTAATATCAATGTACTAGTAGTAAACTTGTAAGTGTACTATTTCAATACTGCTTGGGACTAAATTGGCCCAATTTAGTAAATAAAAACAAGTATATGCTTAAGTGTACTATAACTATAAGTGTAACAGTAGTAAACTTTAAGTGCACAACTAGTTCACAACTACGTTTCTCATTTGTAATGCATGAACTTACAGTCAAACCAAAAATTATTCAGACATTTTTGATATATTTTTACTAGTGGGTGCAGGACACTATAGTTCATTTATGTAAGTGAGGATAGCAAAATAAAGTAAACTGTGACATATTATACCCAAAAATTCTTCATACAGTGGACTACCAGTAAAACTGATAAAAATTTGGAACCAAAAAATATTCAGACACTTTGACCTGACCATGTTTTGCTTAAGTGTTATCTAACATAATTAAGATAAATTCTTTCTGACACAGTTCAACTCTGAGATCTTATCATATTTTATTACCATTTTTTTAAACTATAGTGAATAAACTATATTAATGAATGAAATTTTCAAGGTGTCTGAATAAATTTTGGTTTGACTGTATACTAGTAGTTTACTATTTCAATACTTGTAGGCCTGGTTTCACAGACAAGGCTTAGCCTAAGCCACGATTAGGCCTTAGTTCAATTAGGACATTTAAGTAGATTTTATAAACTTGCCGTAGAAAAAAAACATTACTGGTGTGCATCTTGAGACAAAACAATGCCACTGACATATTTTAAGATATGTCAGTGGAAGTTGCTTTCAGTTGTGCTACAATATGCATTTTAGTCTGGGACTAGCTTAAGCCTTGTCTGTGAAACCAGGGGGTAGTATATTTTTTTTAGTTTATGAAAGTATACTTTGAAGTATACACTCGGTAAACTACTAGTTTAGTGGTTTTATACTGCAAGTATATATCTTTAAGTGAACATAACATCGTACTTATAGTTCAATTTTTATATATTATTTTTTCACTTAAAGTATACTACTACGTTCCTATTTAGGTATTAATTTTTATACTTGAAAAATACCTTTAACTACTTTAATTTTAAAAATAGTTTACTCTAGCTTCATGCATCCCTTTTTTAATCAACACTTGAATGTGGGAAAGTTTCATAATAAAAGGCAACATTTTAAATAAAAAGCTGAGAAAATTGCATTTTTGTCAAAGACTTTGTCCGGATGGGATTCAGAACAATGTTCAAAACATAGATGGAGTAGATCGAGTTCATCTCGTCCTGGGTCGACATATCATTTAGTAAAGTTAGGCAGTTTTGATTTCCATGCTGTTTAATGTTGATGATCGCATTATTTTACATTTGCATGAGCAATTTTCTATCACTTGTTTCAGCTTCTTCTTCTCCTGTGTTTTGATCCGAGATTCTGCACTCTTTCAGAAGATGCGTAATAACGCCCCCTATCTTATAACAGTGAAACACTTATAGCTGGAAAATTCAGTCAGTGGTGGGGAAAGAGTAAAGTAGATTTGAAGTGAATTCCTATGTACACTACAAGTAGACTAGCCTACACAAAAATTCAGATACTCAGAACTAGACTAGAAACATATGTGTTTTCTTTATAAATCAATATTTTAATACAATGTATATGTAATATGTAAAACAATGTGAAAAAGTATATTTAATAGGTTACTCCATTAAACGTTTAAACAACTACAAGCTAAGTATTCTTAGAATACTACCTAATTATACTTTTAAGTATATCTCAATCAAAAGGTTGATTACAAGTACAGGCCTAATATACTCAGACTTTTCTGTCAGTATAAGTCACTATACTTTAGTGCAATTTTAAGTGTCCAAGAAGTACATAAAGTATATTTCTGAGAAGAAGTATATAAAAAGTAGACTGAAAGTATTTTTAGTTTAAAAGAAGTATAATAATAGCAAACTTCTTTTTCATAAGGGTATGCCCATCTGACTGGAATACATGTTGATTCTATATTTAAAGGTGTTATGTATTCCAAGAAATTCCTAGCATCAATGCCTTATTTTTTCTCTCAGACTCACTGAATTGTTGGATTTCCCCCTTTGGCTTTTCTTGGAGGTGTAAACAGCGTTAGAGCAGCCATGCATGGTTTGATAAAGCAGTATTACACAAGGCCTCATATGCCGCTACCTTTATGAGAGCTCTTCTTCTTTTAACAAGTTACACAAGAAAAGGAGGGCAGCCCGACGACACAAACGAAGAAACTGTTAAGCTCTGTGACCAAAATACTCTAGTCATGCGGGTGCTCGGTTCAAAAACAGATGACACACACATACAAAGCTGATTGTTGCAACCTTAGAATGTAGGAAAACGATCTCTGCATGTTTGTGTTTTATGGCGCTTGATATGAAGCATGATATGTCGGCTCGTCTAAAAAGGAAGTGTGGTTATGAAGTGTGTCTATAGAATGCGTTCTTCCTGCTTATGGGCTTTAATAATAATTTGTCGTTTTAACTCAAAATTGACCTCAATGAAATTTTTCTTAGCTTAACTCTTTTGATGTGGCCGCTTTTGACTGCTGCCTCTGTTGTTGAAGCTGGATCTCACTGCTCACAGCTGCAAGCCCACAAGAGTAATTTCTTAGTTTAAGTGATTGCATGGTGTAATTGCTCACTTAAACAGAATCACATCCTCTCATGAAGGATGAAATATTGCATGAAATCAGATGAATGGACTCATAAGAAGTCCACTGTTGATCATGTAACTTCATGCAGGGCATGCCAAAAGACATTCAACACAATCCACATCCAGTTTTTAATAGAGTCAGTGGCTGTTAACCTCTGGCTACACACAACTAAATTAAGCCAAATCGTCTATAATGCATGCCGAAACTTTATCATGTTGATTTGCACACTGCTAACAATAGCTTTTTTGTTTCGGGTCTCAGCAGATCTTAAAATCTTGAGGAAGGCATGCAGTTCTTAATATAACAATAGACAAGGAGATGGCAACTAATTCCCAGAATTACCTCTTTCCTTGAAAGGGACTGTCTTATGTAATGTGACATAACACAAATAGGTCCTGAGTTAAAGGTCTGTATTAAACTTTTTTGTGTAACAGTGCTATATACCGCTTACTCTCCAATGACAAAACGGGCGAAAAAAACCCATAGATAGAATATTAAAGAAGGGACAAGAACAACCCAGAATGCCCTGCGAATATTTTAAATATTCAATGATTAAGCAAAACATTTTTCGTTCTACTTTTTCAGCGAACTACAAAACTCATGTCTTTTTCTTTGTATGTACATCTCATGCATATGTTCTGTTTCTATCCTATTTCATTTTGTGATCAAACTTAAAACAGAGCTAAATAATACAACGTATATACAAAATAAAGGCAGAATAATGCATAATACAAATTAATTATGGCAAATAAAACAAGAATAATACATAATACATTGAATTAGTTAATTAATTATTAATTTTGGCAAATGAGACAAAAAAAAAAAAAAATTGTCATCTACAAAATGAAGTGCACTAAAGGGTTAGTTCACCCAAAAATGAAAATTCTGTCATTTATTACTCACCCTCGTCGTCCCACACCCATATGACCTTCGTTCATCTTCGGAACACAAATTAAGAAAAAAAAGTTTTTTTCCCCTATAGAAAGCAACGTAATTACCACATTCAAGGTCCAGAGAAGTAGTAGAAATGTTTCACGTCAGAACACCGGCTCAGTATTGGCCGATGCTGTTCATGTGAGCAGCACGACACATGCGTGTGATGCTGACACAGGAGCCGGCCAATAATGAGCCTGTGATTTGATGTAGAACCTGGAAGCGCTGAATGCAAACAGCGTAGGAGAATGATGGGGAAAGAAGATATTATTTTTGTTTTGTTTTTGTGCACAAAAAGTATTCTCGTCACTTCATAACATTAAGGTTGAACCACTGTAGTCACGTTGACTATTTTAACGATGTCTTTCTGGACCTTGAATGTGGTATTTACGTTGCTTTCTATGGGGGATAAAAAAAACTTTAAGATTTCATCAAAAATATCTTAATTTGTGTTCCAAAGATGAACGAAGGTCTTATGGGTTTGGAAAGACTTGAGGGTGAGTAATTAATGACAGAATTTTCATTTATGGATGAACTAACCCTTTAAACCTTAATTTACATCATGGTTTCCCAAACTGGGGTTTGTGAAGGAACTGCTGGGGATTTGTTTGTTGATGAAAAAATAATCATTAATTAAACCATAAAAATGTAAAATTAAAAAATAAAAACAATCAAAATGAAAAAAAATATTTTATTTGTTATGCTGTGTGCCTCTGACTTGTGTAATTCCACAAAACTGGAAGTCTTTCTGAACATACATAAGCAATAGGCTTAGAAAGGACCATTTAAAAGATAAAAAAAGAAGAATCAATAAATTATGAATAATTTACTGTCATTTTGTGAATATTAGGTAATCATGTAATCAATAAAAATGTAACTGTACTCTAATTATGAATATAATCTAATTACAAGTATATAATTTTTGGAATTTGATTACGTAATCCAGATTACATATAATTAGTTACTACCCAGCACTGCGTACAGAGTTCTGGACACAAATGGCCTAGTGTTCCACAAAAAACAAGTCTGCTGGAGATCAAATATTAGAGAAATGCTGCCACCTTCTGGGTGATAGATCACCCAAACCCAAGAGTCATCCCAATTATCAGTTTATCCATACATTATCATGCATCACCATAACTTTGGTTTTGTCTCAGAATGGAATTTAATTGGGTGTGTCCACTGAAACTGAAGATGGTGGCTAGTGTAGTTAACTTTGTGTTGATTTTTAACTTTTAATAATACGACCTCACTGTAAAACCAGACTTTGTTACCAAATGAGTCTGTTTAGTCTCTGCTCCCGAACACCACACAAAGATTAAAGGATCAAAAATAGACCATGGTGTGTCAAAAAATAGCTCAATGAAACGTAATTTTCCAGTTCGGTCACTGCTATACAGTAGTTTATCTCTCATGTGTTGACATCATCACATTGACTTGTGTATGATCTCTTATACTTGATTCTTTGGTTTACTCTCTGGCTATCTTGTCACTATTTCAAGCATTTGTTTGGCGCAATATAAATTTATTAGAAAAATCTATGACTTAAGTCAACACACAGATACGTGTTTGGCTTTAGACTGTTACTAGCTTGAAAGAAATAGCAGTGCCTTGACATTGAAAATAATAATAAAAACAGCTCTGTATGTCTAGACTATAATTCACACCTACCAATGCATGGGGTGTATACACAAAAAAACTTCATAAAGTACAAATTATATCTGGTTTATTGCCAGATATATGCGGTGTATATTTTCTTTCTAGCATGTCTGATGAATGTAATGTATAATATTTACACTAAAAAGTAATACACTGCATATGTTCAGACTATTTTTATTCAAATCATTTTGGAAAAAACCCTGAATTATTTTATTTAGTTTTAATTTAGATTAACTGTTTTAAACCCCTATAAGAAGTCCTTGCTATCCTGTTTAGTCTAATGAATATAGTCATTAATTGAGACGATATATGCTGGTGCCATAGATTGTTTTATAGTGTTTCTGATTTATTTTGGTTTTTTGATTTAGAATTTCATATATTGCACTAGTAAATAATCACAAAGGGTATTTAAGGCTTGCGGCGATTCGCAACTTTTTGTAAGTTATCTAGACATTTCTTTGTTGCTTAAAATGTGGCTTATCCAGATTTATCTTAATATTTAATGTTATAACAATTAAATAATCATCACAGAATACTTGCAGAAGGACTCAGTTTACAAAGTAAAACCTAAATATTGATGTAGGAAACTTTTAATGATAACAAAAGCACTTTTAACCATGTAAATGAACGTGAGCTCGGACACCTTCGGTTGTGACATGGCTTTGCAGCATTTACTTCTGGTTGCTATTGTATGTTTTTGCAATTGCAAATCAGTGGCTGTAAAATACACCTTCAGACTGTTTGCACTTTTAAAATATTAAGAAAATCAAGTAACTAATTCTCTCTCTTTTGCTCCTATGAGCAATTACATTCATTTACACTGCAGTGATTAATAATTAAGTGTCATCTCACACAAATGTGTCAGTTACTACAGTAATTCTTACATAAAGGGGGAGTTTTAATTAACATTCACTGAAAGTCCTCAGTATTACGTATGGACAAATTTATCCACAAACACTTAAATTCAAACAACCTTTTTGTCATTTTTACTAATTAAATATTAGTCATTTTATGTGGAAAGAAGAACTGTAGCTCGTATTGCATAGCAGCCTGGTGCAAATTGATGAGAATTTCGGATTTACATAACATTTCAGATAAAGAACAGATAAAACAAATCTGAAGTAAATTTAATGCAGTTTTTACAAAAGGTGTGCTTAAACAGTTTTTGGTGACTTTTCAGACAGCAATAGCCTACAAGAATTGGTTCTGACTTCATATTAATTAAAAACACAAAAAATAATTTTGAAAATATCTTATTTTATTTATAAAATACCACTTATTAGAATAAAACGTATTATGTGTATGTTTAAGTACACGTTCAGTAAGTGTTCCGTGTGATTCATAAATGTTTGGTTCACTAAAAAGAACCGAGTCATTCGTTCGGGAATCTGAACGCACTAGTCGCGCTGTATGTTAGTGATTCAAAACAAAGAACCGACTCATAAGAGCCATCCATTCGGGAACCGAACTACACTGGTCAGAGTATTTAAATGGGATGTTCCATCCGCCTCGGATGCAGTATGCACGTTCAAGAACCATTAACTGATTAAAATTATTTATTATTCGGCTCCGGTGGGTTTTTTTTAACGGGAACAGTTCTCGGTTCCCAATTCTATGTAAGATGCGCATATTTACATAATTTAAGGTTGAAGCTGTGGTTGAGAGACTTATACTTTAAACATAAGAGTATATCGCACTGCCTACATATAACCAGCTATAATTGTCAGTAGTCAAAGATGGATCGGGTGGAATCGCGAACTTTATCACGTATGATTCATGTCTTCAAAGAGGGCGCCTTTTCTCCGCAGAATCGCCGCTTGCTGACGTTTTTCTGCTGACGCTGTCATGTGATTAGCCTTGCCCGTTCAATGAGAGCTGTTTGCCCCACCCATCTCTTCAACGCTATCTATCTCAATGTACAATTCACTGAGAAAAGGAAATAATCGCTAAAAATACACCCTCGAAAAGGATTCATTCGCCACAATTGGGGATTCAACACGCTCCGTCCGTAGGGAATCCATCGCTGTCGTTGTGGTATCGGATTTATCTTCACGTATCCAAATGCACATGATCTACCACCCGAATTCAAGAAGGATACAAAGCGTAGCCTGACAGCGGACTCGGACTGCGATAACCGGTAAAATATCGACGGAATCGGTCGCATTTGCATCTGCGGTTGAAAGAACCGTAAGGATCGCCGCTCGCGTCAAAGCAAAGCCTACGGATGTGAGGAGAAATTCAAATTACAGTAACGGAGAAGACGGCGAAGGGCCTCGTTTGATTTGGACAAGCCGAAAAAAAGCGATCAGTCACCATAAGCAGAACAGGAGGGAAAATAGCGTCAATCTGAGGGGGATTTTTCAGCAGCACCACCGTATTTTTCTCGCAGACAACGTCGTTTCGTAACGGAGTTAAAAGGTTCATGTCGGCCACGGCGCAGGGCGGAATGATCCACATGCCGTCATTTTGGTGGAAATATTTATTTTTTTAATTTGTAGCCACCCTTTCTATCTCGTTCTGCCCGTCTCGTTGCATTGGCGAACGGATTCGACAGCAAGATACCGAAAAGAATCGCGTTTTGTGGAGCTATTCATGATTTTAATAGGAGTCGGTCGTTATATCGGGGAACCGACCATGGATTCGCGACGGGAAATTTGCTAAATCGCCGTCGTGGGAAAGCCGAAATCATTCATGTAACGTCGAAGGCTTCGCTGGATGCACATCCACACACAGAAATCTCATATTTTATAGCAGCAAGCGCTCGACAGGACTCGGCCGTCTGTAGGCCGGCCTAGTGTTTTCACCACCACCACCACCTATTCTCGCCAATACTAGTCACCCATAGCTTTCATATTTCCCCGTGCTCCCCTGTCCTTATCAACGAAATCCAGGGGAGTTATGTGCATACAAGTATAAATGTCCCGGTTTTCCATCAAAGTGTTCTGATCGGAGGCCAATCAAGGAATTTGGATCATTTATTCATACGGTAGATTCACCTCCCCCCCACCCCAAAACTTTTCTTGGGTTTTCGGGAAAATGGGTTGTTTGGGCAACAGTAAAACTGAGGACCAGCGAAATGAGGAGAAGGCCCAGCGAGAAGCTAACAAAAAGATAGAGAAACAGCTCCAGAAAGACAAACAGATCTACAGAGCAACTCATCGACTACTACTGTTAGGTAGGTTGGTCTGAAAGCTGAGGTTCTTCTGTCACTGCTGCAAATTCCTGCTGGACGCTCTGACTGATGCGTGTGACGTCATCGGGGCCTTGTCACACGTAGCGTTTTGTGTGAATTTGATGCATTTGTTCGAGTAAATGATGTAGGTACACGCGCTTCGATTGGGATTCCTGTGCCGTAGTAGTGGACACCTCGGGGCTTGGGTTGGAGGCCTGTGGTGCTTCATCTAGCAGCGCTCAATCTCTCCATTCATTCCCATCTGACTTATGTTGATTAAGTTTTGCATTATGGAAATATTTGGGCTCACTTGATTTTTATAATTCATTTACAACTATCTCATTGAGATATATATGCAAACTCCCAAACACATTACATGTTCATGAGTTTAAGATTGTTTCTACATCTCGCTAAAGTAGCAATGTGCTTATCCCTGTTCATATAGATAGAAACAAAATAACTTTTTTTTTCTGAAATAAGTTTAATGCGTCATTTTTTTTGGGTTAAATTTTAAGGCTTTTTGACATGCTGTATATCTGAAGACATTTGAAATCATTTTGACATTTTATATCTAGGGTTGTTTGCATTGTACTATTTTATGGTTTAGCATTCTGGGTATCCCTAAAATGATAATAGTAAGAGATGACATATATATTTCCCCCCCTATATTTTTACACTTAAATTTGAAGCAGAAACTGATTAGATCAGCTAATATTTTTTTCAAATGCTTTAAACATTCATATTTTAGATTATTGATAGACCATTGTATTAGCCAGGCAATTAACAGAAATGGTAATTTCGCTTATTGTTATTTCCAAAATCTACTGATAGTCAATGAATGAATGATACACATTTTCAGTTTTTTTTATGTTTTTGTCAATTGAGTAAATACAGTAAAAAAAAATTGTTTATTATTTAAAATTCTGATATTTACTTCGTCTTATTTTCTTTCGTTAAACTCTAGTATGTTTATATCAGCATCACGCTGGCCACCCCGTTCTCTAGATATCGGCACTGGCGTTTTAGGCCATTAAAAACCCATATTAGACTAACTCTACTTACCTTGCTACCTTGAACCTGATATAATCAGCAAGCATTTCAGTTTCATAGCCTTTTCGTAGCCAGGCATGAAGATGTTTTAACATTGGTTTGATTTGATTTAGTCTCTGTTTAAGAGACTGGTCTGATAAAACCCAGTTCTGTAACAGCCTGTTTGTTTAGCATGGTTCAGCTATACACATGGCCTAAAAGTACTCTGTTCTAAATCAAAATCCCATGTATTCAACATAGTGAAGCACTCTAAATCATAATGTCTGGTATTTAAGGGAGGAAACGGGTATATTTCTAGATACCCATGATTGAAGTGTGTCATAATGATATATGATTTAGGGATGTGTACCAGTGTAATTGGAGCACAAAAGTGGAATTTCTGTATGCAAACAGGCCTGTTTGACACAATTGGAGCCTGGTAACAGAATATGTGTTCTGATAAAGAGGTTCTCATCATGCATCTGAACTGAGAACCTAAATCTGAGGTGTTTTGGTGCTTCTGTAGCTTGTACTGGGGAGAAGTTAACACTTTGAAACTCAGACAACTGTGCGCTATTGACCATAAATTGCAGAATCATTCAGCTCTGTCAGTGTTTGACAACTATGGCTCTAAGAGTTCCTTAATGTTATTTTATTTTGCATTTCACTATTTGATTTGATGGATAGCTAACCAGTTACTTTTTAGTTGAGGTTTACTTACAAGAGTATTGATTGGTGATATTGGAGTGTTCATAATTTAATGAAATATTAAAATTAGTGAATGAAGCATCTTTTTGAAATCTTGCGTGATATGAAATATGGATTCATAAAGCGTGCGGGTTATTTGAAAATTTTAAATTGGCGACATTTTATTTGCATAGTAATGATATTCCATATAAAAGGGGTTATGAATATGATCGTTATGATGGCATTATTATTAATGACATTTTTTGAATCTGGTGCACAGATTTTTGGAATAATAAATGAAATACAGTTTGTGGTTTGGATTTTTAGTATGAATTTTCTGCTAGAAATCCATGTTTAGTTTGTCATTTAAAAGAAATGCTACTGTGAAATTTAATTAATTATTCCTGTTGAATCAGGTGATATCTGACCCCCCTCCTCCCACATCCCTTGTGATTTATATCTTTCTTTTGCTTGTCTCTCAGGGGCTGGAGAATCGGGGAAAAGCACCATAGTCAAACAGATGCGCATTTTACATGTCAATGGCTTCAATGCTGAGTAAGTATGGCTTTCACATCTATGTACTTTTTTGATTCCACTTAAGTCAAACTCAGACTAGTTTTTTATTGCGTCCATAACTATAGCATACAGTCAAATATGATATAGAGCATAAGCAAATCCCCGTTTGCCATTTTGTTGGCAAATTTGTCTTGCTGTAATGTTTTTCGGTGATTGTCTCAATCCTCCTTTTGAAGATTTGGGAGGATGTTGAAATTCAAGTCATGTGGTGAAGGTGTGCTTTATGTTATTGTGTTGTTCTCTTGATGTATTTCAGAGTGATATATGTATAACCTTAGTGTATATCTATTTATTGTGAAATGCAGTGCTTTATTTTGTTTCATGATAGGACTTTTTATTAATGCACTATGGATATTGCTCACTGAAAATTATACCATTATAATTAAATGCTGACTTTTTTATTTCAATAAGTAGTGTTTACTATCCAGAAATGTTTAGCTGGTCTGAAACCAGTTTTGTGATTACTTTTTGTAAAGTTGCTATAATCTACTATACTATAATCTACTCCTCGATCAGTGTAGTAGAGGTGTCTAAAAATACTACAGAAATGTGGACAATCAGGATTTTGACATTGGTAAAAATTTGAATCTTAAATTAAGACAAAATAAATAATTGTTGCATGAATTAGTCAATAGTGGTTTCAGCAACTGGAAAACAAGTTCTAATTTGATTACTAGAAAGCAGGGAAAAAGTCAGGAAAACAGAATTATTAATGCTAGGGTTTGGTGGTATATGCTGTGTAATGTTAGAGATTTTTCTATACCACTTATGCTTGTTCATGATACACAAATCATGTACTAATACGTGATTTACATGCATTTAATATGGTATTCAGTTTATGTATGGTCACGTGACGTGTTTGTATTTTGGCTGATTTGTAGAAGGAGAAACAATTGTGCAGCCATCTTTAGAATTTTGTCTTTGAACTTCCGCCTTTGTGGTAGCTCTGCATATTTCTATGGCATCGCTGTCGAAGAGTAATTAGCTGAAGTGAATTTACTTATTGTAGAGTTAATGAAAGTTATCATGAGCATTGTAATGTTTGAAGCTGATGTCTTAACAAATGTCAGTAGACTGGGAAGATTTTAAAATGAGTGGTTCATTCATAAATCCGTAAGATCTTACATTCATGCTGTGGAAATACAATCTGGAGGACAGAACACAACAAGCGCAAAGCTGAAAAGGGGCGGGGCTACATAAGGGCTATAACAACTTTAAGCCACTGCAGCTCATCCAATAAGAATTAAGAGAGTCTGAACCGTCAGTTTTATAATACTAGTTTCAAGTCTTTTGCGTTTAATTCCAGTGTTATATAATGTAAGATTTATTCATTTTGCATCCATTATAGTGAAGAAAATAGAAAGAGAAAGTAATTAATTGCGATGATGCACCTTACTTTGTGAAGTATTTAATTCAATGGATTATCCAAACATAGACTTCAACACATGATTATTTGATAGTTACAAATAACCATGTAAAAATATAAATATAAAACAATTTTTTTGTTGAAATTACAGCAAAAATATCTTTATGTATAATTCATACTGTGATGATAAAATTGGTTTAAAGTCCACCTCTAAGTAGCATTGTTGTTTAATTCATACCATTTATGACGTTAAAACTATTTTATTACATGTTGCCTAAATTAATTGATCTGAAGTAACCAATCGTTTGTTTGTTTTTTTTTTCTTTTACAGAGAGAAAAAACAGAAAATTCAAGACATCAAGAATAATATAAAAGAAGCTATAGAGGTAAGTGTTGAAGGTTCTTGAGTTTAACTTTATAATCTCAACATGTAAAAACGTGAACGCACTGAAAATGTGATTATCTTTGTTCCTTTACAGACTATTGTGACGGCAATGTCCATGTTGGTACCTCCAGTCCAGTTAGCCTGTCCAGCAAATAAGTTTCGAATTGATTACATCCTCAATTTAGCCAATCAGAAGGACTTTGAGTTTACAGCGGTGAGTAGAAGTATATTCTGTCACCCCATCACCCCTGAGTCTGTGTACCGTCTCAGTATTACGTTCCGCCCTTTTCAGATGGACAGGCGTATTTAATTATGAAAAAAAAACAGCATTTTTTATTAAATATAGATCAAGTGTAAATGTAGAAATGGCAAAGAAGTGTGTAAGCTTAGTACGTACATCTATTGAGCGTTACATGCACCTAGTTTTGGGCTGATTGTCATGGATCTTCTTGTCAGACCGCACCACAAGTTTGTTTTGAGTGTTCTCCTCGGTCGTAGGGCCTTGTGTGCTTTGTGCAATTATAATTAGCAGCTATTCTTGGCTTAGGGACAACACATAGGTGAATTGAAAAAGCGCCCCACCTGAGGGAAATGTGGGTGTGTGTTCGTGTGACTCTCAGGTATAATGGTGTGGCGTTCATTACGACTGATTACTTGTAATAACCTCTAAACTCTCCCTTAAGAGGGCCTCACCTGAGCCACACACCTTGTCACCCAGGACCTCCCTGCTCCCTCATCACCTAGACAGGTGCTATGTGTCTAGGGAAAAGGGGAGTGGAGAGCCGCCCTGACCTGCGCCAATGGGCCTGCTTAAGATTTAATTACGGGTGACTCAAACTTGGTTGCCCTATGGACTTAAAAATAGGTTCACCTGCTGGTTTAGACAAGGTTTTAAATAGTTAGCTGCTACATTATGTAAACATTACTAGAATTATTAGGTTATAAATACAATGAATAGGGAATTTTTGACATCTAAAAACTGGATATGTTACAGGTTCGCCAGGATAGCTGCGTGGTTTTGAGTTGAACGTTAACTGTTAAACTTCAGAATTGAGTGCAGGAAGTGGTTGTAGTTTTAACATTACTACAAAGAAGATACTGCCCCACCCTCTCTCTCTCTCTCCCTCGGTGGCCCCAGGGCCCACTGGGAACCAGTCTGACTGGTTGATTGTGTTGCAAGCAAGAGACAAAAATAAAAAGCAAAGCAATTATTGACATTTATAACTCAGTCATGTCATTTTAGGATATAAAGACCCATTGAAGTTTGTAGATGACTGCTATTTTAGCACTGTTGCATGGCTGAGTTGTAATATTTCCATTAAAAGAAAAAAAAAAAACTAGCTGTGAAGCTGTCGAGCTAGGAGGAAACTGGTGAAGAGTATTAGCATGACGACAGGGAGAAAGACATATGTAGATGAGATGAATAGAAAAACGCACACAAAATGCTTTAGCATTACTCTTCATGGTAGGGCTGGGCAAAATAGCTAAAAATATCTTCTTTTTTTTTCTTTTTTTTTTTGCCATTTCCTCATTATACATCTCAATAAGATGATCTGTCATTTTACCAAACAGGCATTGTTGACAAGTGCATTCCAAAAGTTTAATGTAAGAATCTCCAGTGAAAACAGTTGAAATACTCAAAGTATGTTACTCTAATGCCATTTTAGCTACTAAAGTTTAAATTTGAGGCACTTTTATAATGTTCTTATACTTGTTACATTTATATTGTTCTTATATTGGTTAATTCAAATATCATGAATATTCATTATATTCCCCAGCCCTACCTTAAGCATGTTGTAGAAGAAATATTGCAGTGTTTAATTGTTTTCATAGTTCCAAAACATCATAGTTGTGTTTATTCATCAAAAACTATTGTCTCATGCGCCTCACTTACATTATTTACGTCACTGATGCCTCTGGTGAAGATTCTGTATAAAGAACATTACTTAAGTATCAATTATTATTTGTGACGGCTTTGGTTAAGATTTGTTTGGATTTACATTTAGTTTGTTTAAATGTATTATATTATTTAAAACATGTATTTATATTCATATTTTTAAATTTAGTTTGATGTTGGTTTTGCTTGTAATTGCTGATAAACTTTGAAGTGTCAAAATAATTTCTTTGTGTGAAAATACTTAAAGGGGTCATGAATTAAGAAATAAAATTTTCCTTGAGCTTTTGACACAAAGGCCTTTTCAGCGCAGCTCTGGGTTCGGCGTAGCCCTTCAGATACAAAGCGATTTGCGTTACGCTGGCCGGAGCAAAGTAGGGGGAGTTTTCAAAACATTTGCGGGAAACTTCCTTGTTAGTCCAAATGACAACTTTTATAGAAACCAAGGTCTGAAAATGACTCGTTTTGGAAGGTCGATTTATGACTATATATGTCAGATATTTAAAAGAACGCCTCTGCAGAAGATCAACGCCTACTTGTACATCATTACCACTGTAGCCCCGCCCACTGATTCATGCATGACAAGTAGTAGGTAAATAACATATGTGACGCTAACACTGGATCAAGCAACTAGATGATAAACATGCTTTTGAAGAGTGAAAAATGTCGTCCTGTCTCAGGTTGTGGAAAAACAGTCACTGCATAACCTTCCTTCTGATTCCAACATTAGGAATGCGTGGTTGAACTTCATTATTAATAAAGTTGTAGATCGCGTAAGACCCTGTGCATTTTTCTGTTTCATTTCATCGCGGATTCTTTTGTAAACAAGACAGTTCGATGCAGGATTTGCAGAGAGACTGAAATTAAAAAAAATTATGCTGTGCCTTCTATATTGGCTCTGATATATTGCCTCTCTATATTGGCTCACATATGCTCAACATGCATATGTGAGTAAAAAAGTTTTTACTACTATTATTGCTTTGTTACAGATCGTTTGATGCACTGATTATGTGTATGTCTCTAACCAAAATCATAGAAGGGTCCACAACCAATACTTATAAAGCAAATGTAATACGCATAATTTTCACATTGTTGGTAAATATTTGAACTTTGACTAACAACTTTCTGTAGTGTCTTTTGATTATACTATAATATAAAAAAATTAGAACAATCGCACAAATACATAAGATATAAATAACATTAATAAAAATATTTATGTTTAACCGCGCTCTCACAGACTGGAGTATCCTTGGTATTTGAGGTGTAGTCGGTTTGTTGTCTTGTGATTCGGGATCAGACTCTGGCTCAAAAATGTATGGCTGAATCTCTCCGGTTGCCATTTTTCCACATTGGAAGTTTTGAAAACAATTCCACACATGGACTGACGGGGCATTGAAACTTATTTTAAAATGCAGCACTGCTACCCAACCATTGCGACATTTACTTCCAAGTGTTTCATGATCAAGCTCAAAAACATAGTAGAAAATAGTCTATTACTTGTTAATTATGTTGTTTTTTTTATGTAAAAATCTTGCGAACATCATAAGTGGACCTCAGACAACAGTAATAAAAAGTTCATGACCCCTTTAAAAATAAAATGAAGGCCCTTTTTTCATTTGTTCAGTACAAAGAAGCATATGTTTTGTGTATATGAAAGTATGAATTTATTTTTAACAAATATATTTGATTATATAATAGCATACGAGAACAATATACTGTAATGATACAAAAATTCAGATATCCACAAAATAGGTAAGAGCAGTGAGAGTTGGTGGGTGGCGTGATTCTCAAGTGTGTGGCTCTTTTCCTACATGTTTAACAGCATAGTGGCACTCCTTTATGATAAAGGAGTTGTGCTAAAGTGAAAGCTACCATTTCCAAACACAAACAAAGATCAAGCGAGACAAAGTCACGTTCCCTGTTGGGACTACGGTGTCACTTATCCTTTGTCCCAGCTTGTTTACTCTTCGGGTTCATGCCAACATAGGCACTACATATAAACAGCTTTATAAGGTGGGACAGTTCTGACTGTGTCCTGCTTAGATTGGAAGTTTTTCATTTCAGATGCTCATTCATATTTCACCACCAAGTCTGAATTGCAGTGGGCGGTCAGAATCGTTTAGTTCTGTCTTGAACTCTTCTATAAATGTGGCTTTTGTTATACATGAAGTGCGTACGTTGTTTGGTGTTTTTTTTTTTTTTTTTTTTTTTTTTTTTTAAATGCATGTTGTCCGAAAGGACAAAGCAGAAGAGCTGAGCTGATGCATATAATGCTAACATCTACCTCTAATATTGTCCTCTACAGCTTGTAAAATGAAGTAATTTATTTTGGCTTTGTTTTGTTTGTTTTTTTTAAATAATAATTTTTTCTTTAAAGCAGGTGATCTCAAAGTGGGGTCAGTGACCCATAGCCAGGGGGTCCGCAAAATAATTTGCTATACCATATTTTCCGGACTATAAGTCATGTTTTTTTTATGTGAAAAGTTTTATATTCCAAAGTGACTTATATAATGCATTTAACGTCAAGTAATCAAAACATAGACTTTTAGAAATAGGCATTTAAAAGTTTCTAGATCTATTTCTCATGTCTGTGCATCAAGTATTTGCTGTGTGGTTCATTTTTGGCATGCTCCAGAAAGATGTTCAAGGAGATCGAGACAGCAGAAAACACATCCTGTGTGTTTTTTCTTTATTTTACAAAAGCATGTTTTGTATTTTGTAGTTAGTTTGAATATACACACACAAAAATAGACACTTTACCATTTTGAACAATGTCTTACTCTTATCTGTATGACCATAAATGACAGTATTAAGTTGTTTCCGCTGCTAAAATGAAAGCGATCGTGCCTCTCACACACACAACATATCAGTTCTAGCATTACTAACTTGACATCGCAGCCTGTTAAAATAAAATGCAGTCAGCCGAACTTATAAAAAGTTATTCTGCTTAATTTAATTTGTCTGTTGTACAGTAAGAACGCTGCCGATCACTTTCTGTTATTCCAAACTTATTTCTTTGCATGTAAAGGATGGTATTTTGCGTGCATATTGGGACCTAACTGAAGTACAAAGCCTTCTTTACATAAATAATAGTTTAGCATCCAAGTGTTACAACGCAAATATGGAAACATTTGGACCGAATGAGAGGTGCGCAAACTCAACGCCCGTTTCAGTTTCAATTCAAATAAATTAGTTTAGGCTTGATTTTTAAAATAAATGTTACTTTTCATTCTTGTTTTGTTCTGAATACGATTAATTTAAAGGATTTGTTATGGAGTGAGGGGAAGTAAAATAGGCCTACATGTTTATAATGTTTGTTAACGGTTAATTTTATTTACTGGTGTTTTACATTATGAATATAAGCTAATAATAAAATGTGATTATTATTATTTTTTATTATTATTATTATTATTATTTTTTTTTTTTTTATAACACCGATGCAACTGTGTGTGTTTTCTCTCAACAGTGCAAATACGGTAAATTATAAAATTATATATTATTAATATAATATTATTAAAAAGTGCATAGGATGGAGACCATTTGCACAAATAAAAAGAGAAAAAGCATGTTGTGTTAATTACCCCCACCCACGTTACCTTTGGCCTTAATCACTGTTATAATTATAAGGGGGGCCTTGGAAAATCTTTTCCCCTGTAAGGGGTCCCTGGCCCCAAAAATTGAGAACCCCTGCTTTAAAGTACACTTCTACATCTTTTAACGTTTGTTTCCTTGTGGCCTCCAGTGTTCATTACGAGCTGATGACATCCTATATCAGAAACAGGATTTTTCCTTAGGTTCACTTTTAAACCAGATTCGGAATCAAGAATATTTTTCGTAAACTCATGTACACGTGATGTGTGTTATTCATAGACATGACATTCCTCATTAGGAATTTTGTCATTTTTGTCCCCAGTATTCCTGTACAACTTATTTTTTATTTATAACGTTGAAATCTGACATTTTTAATAAAAAAAAAAAAATACAATTTGACAATATACTCCTTTCTTTTTTTAAAATTTGCAAAAAAAAAAAAAGTTAATGTGAAGGAATCAAAATCGTTGAAATGTTGAAAGTAGAATCTGAATCCAAACCAGAATCTGGTATTGCGTGCAAAAGTTCCAAATCAAAATCCTGACATGTTGTCCAGAGTCAGTCAGTGGTGGCGGTTTTTATGTTTATACAGGTTAGCATGCTCTAAAGCAGGGGTACTCAAGTTCGGAGGCCAAGAGGGCCGCATTTAAACCACATAAAATGCAAAGGGCTACAAATTACAATTGGATCGCAAAACTTTTATTTAGGCCTAGTTAAGACAATATTTGTAGTATTTACAAGTACTTACAAGTACTTACTTGTCCTTCAATGGTTGTCCTACTTATAGTGTCACTGAACATGAAAAAAAAAAATGTCACTAAAATAGGATTAATAGTTTGTCTTGCTGTATTCTTAATGCAACAATGCATTCATACTCTGGGTATGGGGGAAAAAAAGGCCCAAATGCATAAGGAAAAATATTACTGAGCAAATAAACACAAGCAATTTCAGGTCTGGCTGTTGCTCAATTTTTTTATACTTTTTATACTCCATTGCACCTTTTTAATACTTTTTATAGTGCCTATTTATACTCGGGCTTGCTTTACAAAGGTTTCATTAGTATTATTATTATTATTATTAATTAATTAATTATTATCTCTACCTTTAAACTAGGTCAGAATCCAGAATCCTTTTTTGTTCAGAACAGTCTCACGAATGAGAATGGGAGCTCTTGCTTTACATTGACGTTACGTTTTACATGACATTAAGAATAAAAGTTTTGTTTTTCATGCTGCTAAGAAGACCATCGGGCACTTGCACACTGCAAAGATTCAGGAGTGTCAACCGCATTAAATGATGCAGAAATAAAGTTATTTGGGTGTGTTTTTTTTTTTTTTTTTTTTTTTTAAACGAACACGCACAGTCTCAAGCATTTGATAGCGTGCGTGAACACAGGTGTGATAAAATGTCTTTACTCATTACAAATAGGGTTGCTGGTATCTTTAATTCCCTCACACGAGCGCTCGTCAACACGGCTAGCTATTGTGTTTGTTGTAGTTCCGTTTTCTCCATTTCTTTTCAGACTGTGAAACAATGGCCAGTTTCAGTGTTGATACCTTGTGGACAACTAAATTAGTGTACAAACTATTCAAAGCGCACGTGCAAAATACGTCATGCGCAGTGTACGCGGAAGAACCGAAGTAATATTAACGGTCAGTTTGAATGCAAATTATAATAACAATACATTCATATTTAGCATGACACGGGCCACAAATTTAATGCTGACGGGCCGGATGTGGCCCGCAGACCGCCTGTTGAGTACCCCTGCTCTAAAGTGTTCTTGCAAACCATACAAACATGTTGAAAAATTATACACGTCCAAACTACAGAGGTGTAAAAGATTTTCCTGGATTCCAACAGCTAGTTTATGGATTTGTCCTCTCTTCCACTTGTCTTCCCAACAGGAATTTTATGAACACACAAAGACCCTGTGGCAGGATGAAGGGGTGAGAGCTTGCTTCGAAAGATCCAACGAATATCAACTGATCGACTGCGCACAGTAGTGAGTATTCTGATCCTTTTAAATGCTGGGTTTGAATTGCTTTTTAATTGTGCAGAATTTTTAGTATTTGAAAGCTAAATGAGAACAATTTCAACTGAGCTGATTCATATTGGAATATTCTTGTAATAGTTGATGAGATTGGATGCACTCGACTCTCTTGACTTGGTCTGTGTGACTTTCTGTGTATCGGACTGATTTATGCATTCAAGAGTGAGGGAAATAGAAATGCGATGAGGGCAGAAATGACAGAACGTGAAAAAGAGAGACTGATGAGTGCTAGACAGTAGGGGTGGGCGCTATACCGGTATGATGTTGTGCCATGATATAGATTTTGCTATACCGTGGATACCGTTAAATATTCATGAATTCTAATTTTGCATTTGTATTGTTTTGTTTAATTTTGTACTCTTTACAACTTTTAACAATACGGAGTCGAGGCTGAACGTTTAACTTTTTGTCCTCTACCGTATCCAACGCCTCACTACACAGGCATTAGTAATCAAACACAGAGAGCATTGAAACAGTCCAAATTAATAGAGCACAAACCGCCTACTAAAAAACACAACAGCAACAAATAAGCATGCATATAGACAATACGGGTGGGAGAAAAAAATCGATGCATAGATGCAATGATTCTGGATTGATTATGAGCTTAGTTTTTAACCGATGCGCGATGACGCTGCGTGTGCTTGGTGCGTGTCCACTGGCACGGAGCAGAGGGAGAGTTTTAATTAATTCCTACTGAAGTTGAGCGTGAAGCTCGGAAAGTTCGGAAAAGCTGAAGCAAATTACATTCGTGGGATTTATTGCATGCACAGGGTATGAGAGAGCTGTGAGAAACGCGTGCTTTGCTTGATGTTACACTTGCAGTTTGTGGTCTCGCCCGCCGGTAGGCCTATTTTCCTTACTAATGCTCTACGAAGGCATCATTTATGTTGTTTGGAATGCTGTGGGCTTATATATTAAAATATGAAATTCACTGGCAGAAGGCTGCTTTCGATTTCAAATTCTCACGTTCGCTTTGTGAAGCGCGCTTGCGCATGCAGCTGTGTGCGACTAGTGCTTAAATGTACTTGCTTCTCAAAATGCTTTTATGACACGAAATTGATATAAACACAGTCAGTAATGACTTAAAGTATTAAACATACAGGACAGAAACTTCTTATGTTTCAAAAGAGATCTCTGCATAGTCTGGATGCAGCTTATTAGACCTCCCGCTATGTCATCAGTAATAATCAAACAACCGTAAAGCTGAGAAAGTGAAAAATCACTCACAGCTCTTGAAAGGTAAATGTTCTGAAAGCACTCTTTGTTTATTGCTTGTAATGTTTCGTTGTTCCTCTTTATTATTTACTAGGCGACTCGCTTGTTTTGAAACTTTATATATGTCCCTATATAAAATTCTTAACATACAGTTGTATTAATGTATTTTTTAACTTTTAATTATTTACAAAGTAAGCTACTTATAATTTCATATGTAATTAAAAAAAAAAAATTACTAAGCAAATTAATAAGAAAAAAAAAGTATCAGGAATCCTTTTGGAATCGGATCGTGACTCCTAGAATAGGAATTGGATCAGATTGTGAGGTGCCTAAAGATTCCATTTACCACCCCCTAGATGAGATACATATATTGCCTGTAATTTAACTAAGGTCTACTAAAATGTGATTCCAATTTTTTTTTTCTTATATCGCGATATAATATCAATATCGTCTGGACAGTGGAAAATATCTTGATATGAATTTTAGCTCATATTGCCCACCCCTACTAGACATGGAGGTTTGAATGTTGAACACGGTTGGGTATACATTGAAAGGTTTCCTGCATTGTGGCGCATATATGTGTGTGTGTGTGTGTGTGTGTGTGTCCTGTCCTCTCCCACAGCCACTGGTGGTTGTTGTGGATCAGACGCTGGCCTGAGCCGTTTAGACCGGAAGTGCCCCCCCTCCACTGCTCCCCGCTGCACGCTTATGTAAACGTAGAGCAGAGAAAGAGAGAGAGAGAGCTATTTTTAACTCGCTGGTTCACTCACTCACAGCAGAAGAAGACGGTTTGAGAGAGAGAGGAGATTCGCAAGTATAGCAAATAATGCATCTCTCCTTTTGAAGGAGAAAAATTAGCTTGAAGTGATAATGGTGGCTACTTGAGAGGGTTTGGAGGGCAACTCCCAACCTCCCAGACTGCAAAGAGGGACGGAGGAGAATGACTGCGCTGTTTCAAGAGCGCACAAGCACGTACAAGCGTTCAGCGAGAAACTAGCGTTGTCAACCTCTCGTCCTGTTATGAGCTCATTTTTTCTGTCTGAGCGTTTTCAAGGCTCTTCCTGTCACATGGCCAGGTGTCCATATTGAACGTGTGCGTACGTGTATGCGTTTGTGTTTTCATTCATCTCTGTTTCTTTGTGCGTTCAAGCTGCAGCAGTATTGTGGGCTCAATAATGTTATCATTGATGTGAAGACAAACACAAAAATGGCTACAAAACGCAAGGGAAGAATACAGACTTATCAGTTTGTTTTTGTTCATCCCGCAACTTTTTTTCCCCCTCTCCTTACTTGTTCTTCCTGCATCTGCTAGTAGTGTCACTGCAGTCACAGAAAATGGCTGATTTAGAAAAAAACCAATGAGAATAGTTTCATTAGGGTTATGCTGTTTTTATAGGAAGCATGTGTATGTAAGAAAGTTGACTGTTTCTACAAGCTCTCTGTATTTTTTGTAAACCAGAGAAGAAGAAATGTTTATTTGTGGTTATATCATGTCTTATGCTCTTTTCTATAAGCTTTCTGTTCTCATAAACTAAAGAAACTTTTTGTATTCCTCCTCTTTTTTTGCATTTCGTTTGCGTAAATCCAGTGCATGGAGAAAAGAAATGTTCCTTTGATGTTATCTATAAGCTTTCTACATTTCCATAAAACAGAGAAATGTTGCATTCCTACCTGTTTACATTTGTAAATGCAAATCAAGTGCATGTATTCCTTTTAATTCCTGACAAAGGTCTCTTGATGTTGCTATCTCAGTAAAAATTGGATTTCTTGCAGGCAACAGCAATATGCAGGACTTTTTTCTTTTGCATTATTTCCTATATCCAACGCACCTGCCTGCAACTATTCAGGTGTGCAAGTGGTGTGCAAAAAAGAAAAAAAAAAAGCTTACTATATTTTGTAAAAATAAATCTTGTGCACAGAGCTGAAAAAAGAAAAAGAAATTACATTACGGAAGTGTTGCATTCCAGCTTGTTTGCATTTCGTAAGGCTAATAAGGGTTTGTTTTTTTTTTCTGTTAAAGGGACTTTATGTAAACCCTTGTTATTAGTGACACCGGTGGCCTTTAAGTGAACTGCAACCAGTAACTTATTACTTGTGCTCGCACTTGTGCACATGTAACGTACAAGAGACTGAACGTGATTCAGTGCCCCGATATACTCTCAGCAAAGTTCTTTTTCATTCTTCACTTGGTAGTAAAAAGATGGAAATACATTTGCAGTGAACACCCAGATGCCGTTTAGATGAATATGTAAATATGTGCTGCACTCTTTTCTCTAAATAACAAAATAAACACACAATGACAGCGGTGAGAAAACATCTGATTGTAGCAATGTGGACATGTTTGTACCAGCTCTGCGATTCACCAGCATGTCGACAGATGGGGTAATTAAAATTACACTATTATAATAGGTTGATTATAAAGTATATTTGAGACTATTATAGACTATAGATCTGGCTATGTGACACTACAGTTTGAATTAATCCCTTTTCTTTGCATGACACATTGGCTATATTTACATTCACACTTTTTACTTCAATCTAAATTAATTAATTCCGATTGAATCCAAACGTAGTGTTTACATGAACGCAAAATAAAGTGATCGGGTTGATGTGCGCGTTTATATGCCACAAGTTTCTATTTGTTATTTATTTTTTTGACACACGCATGCTGCACGAATACAGTTTCCAGCTGTTTGCGCATAATAATCATTCTCCTACATTAGTTTGTTTTAAACAGCAGACCTAATATTTATCCATTTCTTGATCATAATTTGGCAATGAGCATATGAACCGCTGTGCCATGCTGCTTATTATCACGCAGTAAAAATGCCCCTCCCCACAGCCAAAACCAGTTGTCTGTGGACGAGTATGAAACAAGGACTGGTGCGACGTTGTCCTGCTCCACTTCACAGACGATGAGTGGAAGGAGAATTTTATTTAAAGTGTCATTTATGACACTTTATTCAACGGGATTGTTGAATAAACAGCTCGTTCCACGCGTCATACGTCATTGCGCCATTTCTACACATGTCGGTGCACATGCGCAGTACTTTCCAGCTTGCTGCGATAGTTGGTGTTGACAGTGTTACCGGTGTTCAGCCACAACACCGATTACGTCACTTGCCCACCGTCTTTTTAAAAAAAAAATTTATAGTAATAAAAATCATTTAGTTTAGTTAGAAAACAGACACTACAATTAAAAACTGAACGCATCTGCTGAATGCAGCGTGAGCCGAATGAGAGCAGCACAGATCAGCAGCAGGAGTCGCTGCTGATCTGTGCCAATATTTTGGATTTAAACCCAGTGCTAATAAGGAACCTGCAAAGGATCAGTTGTGTTTTTCTAGTTGTTGTTTTTCATTAAGAGTAATAACCCACCATCCAAGCAATTGCCGCCCCCGAATTGGCGCTAATTTGAAAGCAAAAGTAAAATCTGCACGGGCATTTATAGTCTATTGGCACGGAGCATTTTTAGTTCATTTATATGAAAGCTCAACTTCCACAGGAATTAATTGAAGATGCTCGTTCCGCACTGTTATGAATGCCCCTGCGGCAGTGTGCATTTTACTTTCACTTCATCTCGAATTAGCGATTTAAAAGTAAGGTGCAAAAGAGGCGCAGCCCTCCCTCCCTCCTGGTGATACCAGTATTACCGGTGTTGTCACACGTCAATTATCCGGTGGGACAATTTCCTCACCGTCACAACCCTACTTTCCAGTTTTGGTTTTCAATCCAATCAAGTGTTTACATGCCCTCTCAATCGGATTAGAAAAGGAATAAACTACCCCTTCCAATACGATCGAGCTCAGTCGGATCTATTAAGGTGTTTAATGTTACATTAAGGCTTTTCAGTCCGATTGAGCCTGTCAATCCGATTACTAACAGATTTTTTGGTTGCGTGTAAACGTAGCCATTGATATTACTATACAGAATAGCAGAAATAAAATCAGTCTACAGGCTGTCATACAAAACCTAGGATGTCAGGGAAGGTCTTGTTTTTTAAGTTTTGTTACACACTGGCAATACAAAAATACATAAATTCTTACATATCACCACTTTAAATCATGTGTGTATTACAAAGAAACTTTGTGTGAACGTGGTAAAAAATAAAGGTTTCATTGGGGTTCTGTTTTCAGAGAAAGTAAAGAAAGAAAAAAAAAACAATTTTCTTTAAACTTTTTTTTTTTTGTAATCCAGACATATGTTGCATTGATGTGCATTTAGTAGATGTAAAGAAATGTTTCATGGCTGCCTGTTTTCAGAGAAAGCAAAAGAGTTTACCATTTTCTATACGGTTTCTATTTTTCCAAAACCAAAGAAGTGTTGCATTTTTGCTTGCACAAGTTTCAGAGAGGAAAAAAATTTTCATTAACTAAGGTTGTCTATTTTCAAAGAAAGCAAAAAAATATATTTTCTACAAGCTTTCTGTATTTTTGTAAACCAGGTAAACATTGCGTTCTTGCTTGTCCGTAGTTTCTAAACATAAGCTCAGTGCATGGAGGAAAAAAAATTCCTGAACCATCCGCCATGTTTCTTTCTGTCTCTTCGAGCGTCTCTCTTTCTCTCTCTTTTCTTCCCTTATCCCTCTTTTGCGAAACCAGACCTGTTTTTTCTCTCGTTCTCTCTTTTTGCTTTCCCCTCTCTTTTTGACTGGCCCTTCTCCACCTTTCCCTCCTCCCCTCCTCTCTCTCGCTCCACTCCCTCTGTCTTTTTCTCTTCACTCTTTCTCTTTCTGTCTGTCTCTCCCTCTCTCTGGCCTCTCTCCAGTCACACAAGATTTGGAGCTGATAGTCTATTTATAGCGCCTGTGGTTCTGTAGCTATGACAACCGAGCTGGAGGCCAGGGCGCCAGGGAGCTATTTTTGGAACGCCGCTGTAATGTCAGACACAGCCTTCTCTCTTTTCTTTCTCTTCCACTGCTCCCTCTCTCCCGGTTTCTGCTGCTCCCTTACTCTAACGTTGCAAACTTACAGAAGTGTGTGTTTAAGAGAAAGAAAATGCGGTGGAGGCTATCGATTAATTCACAGTTGTCGTTGAATTAACATATTTGCAGTGATAAATATAGCTAGCTTTTCTTGTAGGTTGCATTTAATGAAATGCTGAACTCCAAATGCTGTTGGATACATCATTTTTATTTTATTTTTTAAACATATAAAATAAAACTGGCACAACCAATGCAAATACATTTTTGTTTTAAACAATAAACGTTTGTTGTTGAACGCCACTGTTTCTGAAAGGCTTGCGTTAGATATCCTCTGTACCGTATCGTGCCACGCACACATACGCGGCCCTCCCTGAGCCTAACAGTGTTTGCCGTATTGGCCCCGGAAGCTGCCTAATCCACACTCTTAATACTCTACTGTTAACTAGATGAGCTGTAACATTAACCAGATTAGTAAGCGATGAGGATATTATCAGCTTTTCCATGTTAATACACCGTCGGCTCACTCTCCCCTCTATGATTAGATTTTTCTCTTTGCATGTTTTCTTTTTTTTCCCCTTGGCTTTACTTTTTAGCTATTAAGAGATTTGCGTTACTTTTTTTATCATTACTTTAAATATTTGTTGTTGTTTTTGTTATTTTAAATGCTCCATGCTGTGGTCCATTGTAAATGTAAATATATTAGTTTTTAAGTATTAAAGGTGCAATATGTAATATTTTCTGTCTGCTAGAGGCCTATTCAAAACAAAGGCATAGCTTGATGATGCCAAGTTTGAGCGCGGAATCTTGGGACATGTGGTCTTCACCTCAACGGCCAGGTGGAAAAGAATAGGGATAGGACTCGGGAAGAAATCATGTTCATGGATGTGATTATTAACGTTACTGTAGTATGAAGCAGAGCAGGACCGAGTGTTGTGGGAGCTGAACAAGGCCGCTGGAGCGATTGTTAACGAGAGACGAATGCAACGCTGCGAGCAGCGGAACTTTTATTATGCCACAGTCGCCGGCGCCACTTCCGCTTTTCCGGTCATGAGGTATGAGGTAACGCAGCTCTGTTTATCATATTAGATACATTTGAGTGTGTTGAAAATGTTATAATGTTACTCTGTGCGTTCACTCGGCGGCTGCTGTGAGACACTTGTTACACACTGCAGTAAGCTAGATCAATTTTAGAATATCATATTAAATGCTGGATGGCTTGTGTTGATAAATGGCATGCGATTAATTTTAAAACGTATTGTATGATGGAGAAAATGCTGTATTACTGTTACTAAAAATAAAGCTGCATCTGATTATGCTATGTTAGCTACTTCACAAAATAGTGTTTTTCTTTGAGGCATGATAAAACATGGTACTCGCAAAAAAAATCAAGAAAATTAGATATAAACAATAAGACTAAACATGCCTTGGTTAAAATTGCAATTTTCTCACGATTTACAAATAGTTGCAAACATTTGGGATATTGTAAGTACTCAAGTGAACAAAATATATAACACTGGCCTAGTGGTTTTTGGATATTTTACTGCAAAATTCTTACATATTGCACCTTTAATAATAGTACTCAATTGTTTAGTTCCAGAAATTTTAATTAAAAAATAAAATTAAAAAATATATAAATATAATTAATCACATCTAACACAAGTTTGTATTTACATAATATGTGTGTCAGTGTGTATACACACACATCTATTTGTGAGTGTGTGTATGTGTGTGTGAACAATAAGCATTATATCCCCCAAAAAATTTCATAGTTTAAAGAAAGCAACCGAGATAAACGTATTAAAAAAGTTTGCGAAGTTTAAAAACTACAAAATTTTACAAAAAAAATCTTGATTTTTACAAACAACTAATACGTTAGTGGATATGATAACTCATTCAAAAACAGTATTTTCATTGAACTGTGCCTTTTATGTAGAGAAAGTATGAATACTTTAGTTATTAGTGTGATTTAGTAAGAAGCAATATTTTATGTACTAAACTTAAACCGTTTTGTCCATCCATACTATTTGCTGCAATATTTATTATCATCTTAGTCATTACAGTATTTTAAGATAAGGCTTAAGTAATAATTAATTAAAAAAAAATGTTAATTGACAACATTTTAATTCTTAACAGGCAACATTTAAGGGCTATGTTTTGAGGGTCAAGTTGATGGGACAAAGATATGGGATATGTATGTGTGTGTATGTATTTATGTATTATACACTTTTCTTTTTTTTTTTTTTTTGTAATGTTGCTGCACTTTTACTTGCTTTATGCCTGCTACAGACTGTGTGATTTCAGCAGTCCTATAAGATCATTACAAATCACACTGTACGACATGGATCTAAAAAAAAATGTGTACGACATTTATGTAGACTGTACGATGATGACACCTATTGAATCATAGTCTACGACGCAAGTTAGTATAGACAAATAAAGTGTCACCAGAATGCGCTAGTGGTTAACAAATAGAACAAGATATCGCACTTTGGCAATTGTGGTTTTTATGTGTGCTGAAAAAAGAGGAAGCGAAGGAGGAGAATATGGAGTCGCTCATGGCTAGGGAAAAGAGGCCAACTTAGCAAGCTAATTTTGCAAATGGAGCTTGTGTAAAGTAGTTTTAAGTTTTAGCGCCGTGTCGCATTAATGAATACGCCATTTCATGTTGCATTTTTATTGGCTAGTCAGTAGATGTAGGTTGTAGCAGCAAACACACTGAGATGATCATGCTAAATTTCTGACACTGTCAGGAAATTTTCACAGGCTATCTTTGGTCGCAAGACTGTGACAACGGCCGTCTTTGAACCTCTCTCGCTGTACGACGTATGACCACTGTTTAGGTTGCCACGATTTATCATCTTTCGTCTGGGACAGCCCAAAATGAATACCGGGCATTACTTGCATTGTTATTGCAGTGAATTGCTTTAAGCATGAGTGAGCAGCATACTTTTTATATAATAAATAGAGGGAGCTGAACAGTAATTCTGTGTGGGCCAAGTCATATGACTCATGTGATACGTTGTGTGTGTTTGGTCCAGACCATCCATTTACAGCTTGAAGTGTTTTTTTTTTTTGTTTGTTTTTTAATTGAAGTTGCTGCCTAATCATATCTGCACTGCATGCTATAAGAACAACTCGATATGTGCTAACATCCATCTTGTGTGTGAAGATTTTTAACATCTATCACATGCTTTCAAGAGTCTGTGCTATACACTGATCCAAATTAGAATCTCTGCAACTGTTGGCAGACATCGGCACACAACAATTTCACAAACTTCCTGCCGTGCGGCCTTTTGAATTCTAGAATTCCACTTGAGTTGAGGCTGGATTTGGAATGCGGGGCTATATATACTTGGTCGCAACTATAGTGGTCTCCTCTGCTTGGCATTACAACAGCGGAGGCTGTATGCGTCCTCAACTATTGTACCCAGAGGGGCATGAGTTGTATTATGTCTGACTTGTGGGCTGGGCTATTGTTGGAATCATTCTATTAATAGGAAGAAAGGCAATAATTGAGATATGGTGTTAGACAACGGCTGCGGTCACAACACAACTGTCTGTGCAAGCCTCCCTCGTCTGTCTGTCTTCATTTTGTCCGGTCTGTCTTTCATTGTTTGCTGCATTTTATTTCTGTTCATGCCCCCTCTTCCACGTGATGTGCCACACTTTCATTTGTGCGGCCTGCTGTGCGTGTTGCATGCATTCACTTGTACACACACACTAGTGCAGTCCATGCCGCTATGTGTGGGACTTACAGCCTTGCTGTCACATTTCAACCCTGTATGTCACATTCCTGTTGGACTTGGATGGGGGGATACACATGCGCGTCCGGCCTGCGGATTTCTCTTGCTGTCTCTGATTCACTCATGTTTTGATTTAGGCATTACACTTTCGCGGGCATTTGTGAGAAATTTTAATGATTCTAATTACTGGTACAATTCTTTAAAGGGATAGTTCACCCAAAAATGAAAATTTGATGTTTATCTGCTTACCCCCAGGGCATCCAAGATGTAGGTGACTTTGTTTCTTCAGTAGAACACAAATGATGATTTTTAACTCCAACCGTTGCGGTCTGTAAGTCGTATAATGCTTGTCAATGGGAACTCCATCTGTAAGAGTAAAAAAAAAAAAAACTTGCACAGACAAATCCAAATTAAACCCTACGGCTCGTGATGACACATTGATGTCCTAAGACACAAAACGATCGGTTTGTGCAAGAAACCGAACAGTATTTATATCATTTTTTACCTCTAATACACCACTATGTCCAACTGCCTTGAGCGCACGCACGGCATCCGGTGTGTGAGGTCTGAATGCACTCTGATGCCGGAAGTGATCGCTCGCACTCATTGACATATACACGCGAGAGATCACTTCCGTCATCAGAGCGCGTTTTTAGACCTCACCAACTGGATGCTCAAGGCAGTTGGACATAGTGGTGTATTACAGGTAAAAAATGATATAAATACTGTTCGGTTTCTCGCACAAACCGATCGTTTCGTGTGTTAGGACATCATTGTGTCGTCACGAGCCGCAGGGTTTAATTTGGATTTGTCTGTGCATGTTTTTTTTGACTCTTATAGATGGAGTTGCCATTGACAAGCATTATACGACTGACAGACCGCAACGGTTGGAGTTAAAAATCATCATTTGTGTTCTACTGAAGAAACAAAGTCACCTACATCTTGGATGCCCTGGGGATAAGCAGATAAACATCAAATTTTCATTTTTGGGTGAACTATCCCTTTAATGACTTTTTTAGTACTTTTAAAGATGCAGATTTGTGATTCAAGAGTATTTTTCACTAACTAACTAGTTCATGAGTCATTTGTTATGAAAAATATTTGAACAATATCTTAATTTTATGTCATAAATGTATATTTTTAGCAGTTTGTTGGAACTAAAAAAAACGTTGAGGGTCAACTAGTTGAGAATATTCTATTATAGAAAGAAAATTGTTAGGGCTTGCAATAGCTAATCGATAAAATTGATGATAATCAATAATGAAAATCCCACCGTGGCGTGCATGGAAAACTTCCACTAGTCCGTCAAATTACAGCACTGAATTAGGGATGGGCATTTTTCCAAAATATTGTATTTGAATATTTGGGCTCGTAAAAAACGAATATTCGTTTATTTAAATGACGTTAAACGAGAAGGACTTGTTTAATTTTTTTTTTTTTTAATTCATCAAGATTTTGTAACCATTTCTGAACAAGCTTACGATTAGGCAATATACACAACACTTACGTTATATCTTAAGCTTTTCTTTTAGTTCAAAGCATTAAACAATATGTGCAAACAAAAAAAATATATTGACAAAGCATTTAAGCTCAAGCAGTGCGAACGGGAAAAAACGCTAATAAAGCAGACAGCGCCAGTTATCGTACAAAACGTACATAATACACTCAAGTCAGTATATGGCTATCATTTTCATATTGTTTCACATGTTCATGTTGAGAAAAACAATAATATCCACATGGTCGGGTGAGAAAACACGCTGCGCTGACAGATGTTGCAGAAACACAAAGATAACGATAATACATAACGGTATGCTAAACTAAGTTTCTAACAGCAGCGCTTTGTTTTCTGTTCGTAAATATGTCTCCCTCGGCGAAACTTAAAGGAAGCATATGTCTCAATCATTTTGCTATCAGATAAGTTATCTTCTTGGCTCACTTGGGGTACAGCTGCGCTTACCTGTCGTGAATGCAGTGATGTACAGCTGTCTTTCCTCATTCGACGGGTGTTTGGATTTCATGTGCTTTCTCAATATGGTGGTGATATTATAACTCAGTTTCATTAATTAATTTGATCAAAAGTAATTCCATTTTGTAAGATCATTTTCATCTAAGTAATTCCAAACTTCGCGAGGTAGACGACAACATTATGTGATTAATCAAATAAAATTAACTTGTTAAACGAGCTCCACAGCGCCACCCGGTGCATTTAGTTATAACTGCGAGTTTTAGTGCTTAGGATTTATCATGGATTCACTGCATTTACGGCCAGCAAAGCAACACAGTAAAATTCGAATAGTATTTTTATTTTTCGAATATTAATTACAGATCGAATATTCGACTATTTGTGCACACCCCTACACGGAATAATGCAGTTTAATGGACAAAATGCATCTAAAAATAGAATTTGAGAATTCTTTATTTTAAGCATCAAGCTAATTCATCAGCGTAATGTTTATCATGACTTGCCCTCTCAGGCGCTTTGACAGATGCGTGCTGTTTAATGTGTGATTGCAAAACTTTAATTTTATGGTTATATTCTTATCTGTAAGTGTTACAAATTCACACAAGTTTTCCCATGAAGGCTTGTCCTGACAGTCTGCGTTAAACTTCAAACTTTACTGAATGACCGCCGGCACGCGCATGTGCGTCAAACAGACTGGATGCATTAGAGAGGGAGACAAATTCAGCACAAAAATATTAATTTTGCTGAAATATCAGTTGTTGGATGTTTAATTTAGGTTTAAAAGTCTACATGTAATTCGAGTATTTTATGAGAGTGGTAACTGTAAAGGGATAACAGCGTGTAATTGAATATAAATTTTGAATATAAATTTACAGGATAAAGAAATGACAGTAACAGGTATTGAGTGAATGTGTGTGTTCTTGCAAAACATTCTTGTTTTTGTTGTTGTTTTATTTTTTATTATCTTCATTCTTAATGTAGGGATTTAAACTGTCTTTTTGCTTTATAGCTCTTCTGCATATAGCATAGATGTAGATATATTCACTATAGTATATGTTTTCATAGCATTCAGTTGGCACGTTTGTTTGAAGGACAGCATTGGGCAGAATGTGAAAGTGCGTTTTGTCAATAAAATAAAAACTGGCCTTTTATCCGATTAATCGAAGAAATATTCGGCCAACTAATCGATTATCAAAATAGTTGCAGCCCTAATTATATTGTATTATATGGTCTTTTGTTAGATGAATATGATTGATCTATGATTAAAAAAAAAAATGGAGCTAGTTCTGAATGAGAAGCATTTCGTTCGGGACATCGATTTTTGCACAAGTCATCATTTCTGATGAGTGTCTTTAAGATCTCGGCTGCATGCACAAAGAACCAGGAGGCGAGTTCGAGCCGCCCCACCATCTTGCAGTCGTTTCACCGGATAGCAGCTTGACTAAGACAGCGTTTCTTGATTCCCCTCCCTCCCTCTGTTTTGCCCTCTCTTCCCCTCTCTGTTTCCTCCCACTAGAGCCGATCCATTGACTAGAGCAGCGTCTGACTGTGCGCTCTCTGATCACTATGACTCAGAACCCTGCCTGCTTTGATCTCCAACACAAACATGCGCCACCTGCTGGCTTATTCCACAGCTGCAGATTCTATCAGCTGCCATTTTTTTCCCTCCATAGCCGACTTGTGTCGTGTGGAGATTTGAAAATGTGTGTGTGAAGTTTTGCCTATGTAAATGGAGGAATATTGTGTTTTAATGAAGTTTTGAACAAAAATGATCTTTTGGTTCAATATTGCAATAAAATATCCTGGGTTTATCACAGCTTTTCAGATGATTGGAGGGATGGATGGTATGGCAAATCTTATCACAGTATGAATAATTTACACCACAGTAACAGTATGGCACAATATGGTTTATAAATAAAGTAGTCATGTGGTGTAATGCCTTTTAATGGATGCTTTCCAGATGCAAGGTGCTTGTTTGGCAATGACTAAACTCTGGGTTGTGCATAACAACATCCTTTAATAACTTCTTCCTTGTCTTGACTTGTTTGGGATAAATCCAGCTCTGTTATTTAATTACTCTTAATTGTAAATAACATATCATTCCTACCCTATTGATTATAAAGAAGTGTTAAAGAAATATTGGACAGTTGTTAATGTTATTTCTTTACTTCTTTTTAGTTTCCTGGACAGGATTGACACTGTGAAACAGAGCGACTATACTCCCACTGATCAGGTGCGTAAAGATCCAGCAAAAATCCACATGCGGGGATTCAAAAATGCTTGATATTGACGCTTATATCATTGGCCTGATATTGGAACCCTCTTTCTTTTTTTCTCATTTTAAAAGGCATGGTTCTCTTATTGTGTCAGATTTTAAAGATGTCTTTTGTTGTAAATGTACTTCGAACTCGTCCCTTTGTTGCCTCCCTCTTTCAGGACTTGCTCAGATGCAGAGTTCTGACCTCTGGGATCTTTGAGACAAGATTTCAAGTGGACAAAGTTAATTTTCAGTGAGTTTGACCTGGAGGCCTTCATAATTTTCACTTCACAGTACTACAAAAATACATGCAAACATAAACACAGTCAACATCATAATCATTTTTTACAATTTGGTGAAAAAAGGAGACACGGTTACACTAATAAGTGCTTATTGTGAACCTGTCCTGTGGGCTTTGGACTGATGTGTTTTCTCTTTTTCTGCAGTATGTTTGATGTTGGTGGACAGAGAGATGAACGCAGGAAATGGATCCAGTGTTTTAATGGTAACTGTTGTGCTTTTATTGCTTTATTATAATTATAATCATAATAAAGGTCCATTGATATGGGTTTTTGAATGGCTAATGCTGATATCAAAGGGAAGATATACTTTTATTACAGTGTAAAATAATTGTGGATGGATTGTTTGCATAATATAATGATCATATTTACACAGTTCACACACACATTCGATCTATTCACAAAGCTGATTATTCACAATAGCCCGGCCAATATATAGGTTTATTATTATTAATTTGTTGTAATTAAGGAATAGTTTTATGATGGATTGTTTGCATTGCTGGTTCAAAGTGTACGCTAAAATCAGTTTCTTTCCTGTTATAGATGTGACAGCCATCATTTTCGTGGTAGCCAGCAGCAGTTATAACATGGTGCTCAGAGAGGACAATCAGACCAACAGACTCCAGGAGGCACTTAACCTGTTCAAGAACATCTGGAATAACAGGTACCTTTTGGACGCCTAAAACACGCTTGCACATGTAGAGAAGAAGAGGGCATAATGAGTGTACTAATGCGTGTACTACAAAAAAAAATTAAAGTGTAGTTTTATGATGACCTTTTTTCCGAATCTCTTCATTGTTTCCTCTCGTCCCTTTCCAGGTGGCTTCGAACTATTTCTGTCATTCTGTTCCTAAACAAGCAGGACTTGCTGGCTGAGAAGGTTTTGGCGGGAAAATCAAAAATCGAGGATTATTTCCCAGAGTTTGCACGCTACACTACACCAGATGATGGTTAGTAAAATTGAATAGTTTTTCATCCATATAATTGAATTGAATACAAATTCTTGTATCAACCCAAAATTGAACCACACAGTAGTAACTTTGGATATCACGGCATCAGTGTTATTATCAAGACATATCTGCTTTCTTTCTAACAGCAACACCGGAGCAAGGGGAAGATCCGCGAGTTACGAGAGCAAAATATTTCATCCGAGACGAGTTCTTGGTAAGTCTTGATTCTTGGTTGATTCTTCTTTGGGACCAAAATCATCATGGCAACCCAACACCCTGTGTCCTGAACTATGGCAGTTGAGGAAAACTGACCATATACTGTACTGTACTCTGTGTGTGTGTGTGTGTGTGTGTGTGTGTGTGTGTGTACTGGGCAAGAAACTGGATTCTTTGCTTCTTTTTTTACCATTCAAAAGTTTGGGGTCAGTATTATTTATATATATATAATTTTTTTTTTTTTTTTTAAGAAATTGAAACTTATTCAGCAACTATGCATTAAACTTATTAAAAGTGACAGTAAAGACATTTATAATATTACAAAAGATGTCTATTTCAAATTCTTTCTATTCATCAAAGAATCCTGAAAAAAATGAATCATGGTTTCTACAAAAATATTAAGCAGCACAACTGTTTTCAACATTGATAGTAAGAAAAAATGTTTTTTTTTTTTTTTTTTTAGTACCAAATCAGCATATCAGAGTGATTTCTGAAGGATCATGTGACACTAAAGACTGGAGTAAAGGCCTGTTAACACCAAAAAGATAACTATATTGGCATTCACACCAGCACACAATAACTCATTCTGTTTATTCTAAGCACGTGCTGCAGTTTTGTCGTCTGCCACTTTAAATGCTCAAGATCTTTAAAGCAGTATGGATTCTAATTGGCTGTCAATTTTTTTTTTTTATCACAACCCCATTCTAACTAACTAACCACAGCAGTAACCATAGAGACAGTATCAAACATGGCGATGTCCATAAAACCGTAAAGTTTTACCATGATTCACAGCGCGAAATTAAATAAACGAGTCTAATTGAGGGTGAGTTCATCCATTATATTTTAAATAACCAACAAAAGCGTTAAATGCTTTGTAACTGGTTGCAGAGAGAAAGTTTGAGCTGCGCGTCTTGCAGCCATGGCAGTTAAATGTAAAAACAGAATGCTGTACGAACGCAGCTGTATTAAGCACAAAATATGAAACCGACAACCGTATTCAAGTGCTTTGTAAAAATTCACTGTAACAGTCCAAATACTTATGCTGCCGTCTCATCATTTTGAGGTAGGAGAGCCCCGGGATGTGTTCTTGAATAGAAGCTGTACTGCTTTGCTTTGCCATTTCAGTTTTACAGCATGCAAAGCACCATTTTATTCGGTCTCTGTTTAAAAACTTTCCACACTTTATATCGTGCTTGATATTTTTGTAATAACTGTTGATTTTCAGCATGCCCGGGAGCTGCCATTATTGTGGAACATGAACAATGCAACGAATCGACGCATTCCACGCAAATCGACTACTTGACGTAATCGATTACGTCGACGTGCCGTTCCAGCACTACATTATAGTTATCGTCCTTGGTGTGAACAAGCCTTAACAGCTGCTAAAAATTCAGCTTTGCCATCAAAAGAATATATTTCATTTTAAAATATATTAGAATAGAAAACGGTTATTTTAAATTGTAATAATATTTCACAATATTACTGTTTTTACTGTATTTTTCATCAAATAAATGCAGCCTTGGTGGGCATAAGAGACTTTTCAAAAATCTTACGACCCTAAATGGTGGTTTATACATTTATTTAGACTTCCTTACATTGCGATTTGAACCATATCATGTTACTGGTCCTAATAATATCACTAGCCTTTTCTTGTTTTGTCTATTCAGAGGATCAGTACAGCGAGTGGAGACGGCCGGCACTACTGCTACCCCCACTTCACCTGCGCCGTGGACACGGAAAACATCCGCCGAGTGTTTAACGACTGCAGAGACATCATCCAGCGCATGCACCTACGACAGTACGAACTCTTGTGATCGCAGCAGGAATGACGGGACGCAAACTCACCACCTGAACTTTCTTTAAGCCCCCCTGCCCTACATCACGCCCCATTATCAAACCACGAACCTTCAAACTGATGAGTCCCCACCTCTTACACTTACACACACATGCATATATGTACGTATATGTATATACATATATGTATATGTATATATATTCATATATGTATACATACAGACACACACATGGCCTTTCTCCATCCTGAGTGACTAGGGGCTGGGGCAAGGGGATGCACTGTGTTACTGATGAAAGCGTGGCTGTGATATCTGGCAAAAAGACTTGTTAACACAGCCAAGGACTACCGATGTTAATAAAAGAGAGAGAGGAAAACAAAACATGTGAGAGGGAGAGGGAAGGGGGAGAAAAGAGGGAAGAAAAAAAACTGTCCAGGACTGCTCAGGACAAGGAAGCCATTTCGTATACATACAGACACATAATGCGTCCAGCTAAACTCCTGACCCGCAGTCCTATGTATGTTACACGTCAAACTTGTCTTTTTTCCGATCATATGCCTAAACACACGTTACTTATATTGATGCACACGCACAAGACATACACACGCTATTCTTATCCTCCACTGTTTTGGTCCTGTTGAACGTATAGTGCCTGTGCGAGCCTGGCGTGTCCCCCTCAACTTTTCCCCATTTTCCATTTCCCAACACCTCATCCCAACCTAAAAGTGGACAGACCCCCCTGGATGAGAGCAAAACGATGGACCGTACGTTTAAAAAAAAAACAAACAAAAACAGAATGTAGAGCAAAATGTCTTTTTTTTTTTTTTTTTTTTTTTTTTTTTTTCTCTTTTCCCCAACAAAAATGGAGGGTTTGGAGCATTTACTGCCCCGGGTTGCTTTGCGTGCGGAGCGGAGAATGACTTGAACACAAGACCCATCACATGGCTCGCTTCTCTAGATGCATCGCAGGAGAGGCGAGCGCATGCAATGCCAGATTCATGCAGAACAGTGAACTAAATGCAGTGCAAAAAAATCCAAACATATATATATATATATAAATACAACCTTTTTCTGTTTTAGTTTACCCAGGTTGTGTGTTGGTGTGTGCTAATATGCACCATTTTAAACCTCCCGTTTTCCCGGTCGCTCTCTCCTCCTGTTTTCAGAGAATATCATTCCTCTCTCTCTTTCTCTCTCTCCTCCCCTTTATCTTTCTCTCTGTCTGTCTCCTCCCTGCTGCAAAAATCTTGTACACTGACACATGGGGACTTCATCAGACCGAGGGTAAGACCGAGTTATGACGCGAGACACAAGAAGGATGTCTAACGGATGGCCTAGTCTCTCAGTCTCTCTCTCTCTCTCTCTCTCTCTCTCTCTCTCTCTCTCTCTCTCTCTCTCTCTCTCTCTCTCTCTCTCTCTCTCTCTCTCCCCCTCCCTTCCTCCCCTCCGACTTCCTCTCCTCCCTTTTAGCCTGGCTTTTGGTCTGTCTTTTGATTTCTCTGCTGGATCATTATTCTTGTACAGACTGTAAAATGTATTATTTTGTACAACTTTATTGAAGAAAAAAAGTAACTTGTAGAAGCTCCCTGTGCCTTGATCACGACTGTACGTGTAAAATGAGCTAAGATGTAAGTAAGATATGTTTCATTGCGCTGTTTGGCTCTGCCCTGCCTCTGTCGATTCCCTTCAACTCTGACCCCCCCCTTCCCCCAACCCCCTTCCCCGATTGCCTGTTTGCTCATCAGACTCTGGGTGGATGTTGCCTCCCCGCCCCTCCTTGAACCGGCCTCCCCGTACAACTCTAGAATTAAAAAAAACAAAAAAAAAACGCAATGCCGGTGTCAGATCGGCGACTGAGCGCAACTTTTACTGGCGCTGCTTATCAGTGGAGTTAGGGGGGAGCTGCTGTCTGTCACGTCCCCCTTCCCCCTCTGTTTTTTATATTCATTCGTTTAACCTGCCTCTGGTTTATGTTTTAGGAATCAAGATGAAATGCCTGAAGCTGTGTAGTACAAAGCAAGAAACATTATATACAGTATATATAAATATATATATTTATGTGTAAATATATTATTTATATATATTTGTTTGCTTTTTACAGGTTTTCTTTGCCTTTTTTTGGGTCAGCGACAACAATAGTCAAAATTTTTAGAGGCAGGGTGTGGGGCTTTTTTTTTTTTCTTTTTTCTTTTTTTTTTTAGCTTTAACTCTGAAGGAGAAAATAATCCAAATGCAAAAACATTGCTTGTCTCTTCGTCAAAAACCAAATTCCTTTGCTAAAAAAAAAGTGAAAAAGACAGCAAATCTGTCAATGTATTAAGTGTACAAATTGTTTTGATAGCTGCACAGTCAGATATTGGGTTCATATCCCCCTCCCATGGTATTCATGTTTATTTCTTTATAAAAAAAAAAAGAAAAGAAAAAAAGCTGCTCTACAAACTGACATACTAACAAAAAAGAGGCCGCCCATCACCGGACAATGACCAATCGTAACCCTCTCTGTACCACACTTCCTGTCCTGCTACCCAATCACATGAAAGCAGGGGCCAGCTTTTGGTGCTCTAATGGTCCACTTTGTTACACAAAGTATTTATTTTTTGTTTTATTTATTTGTCATTTTATACTTTTTTTTTTTTTTTTTTTTTTTTTTTTTTCTCCAAAACGCCATAATTTTAATCAAAAACTCTAACGTCTAAACCGGTCTGATCCGGTTGTGTTTTCTGCAAAATGTGGTACAGGTGTTATCTATCTCATATAAAATGTTACTGGGGTGGGGGGAGATGTTAAGCTATGACATTTTAGTATGTTTACTTTTTTGTTTTTGTTTTTTATTTTCTAGTTCAGACTCGCTGCAGCAATAAGTGAGTGAGATTTGAGTACCAAACGAAACGCCCCCTTGCCTGACTCTCTCTATAAGAAGTGTTTTCAGTGTATATGTTGCTTTTTTCCATGTCTCTCACACTTACTGTACATTTTGTACAAAGATTCAAATTACAGCAGTAAAAGAAGAGTGTAACACTGTCTGAGTGACACACACATGCACACACTCTTTTCACAAGGCTAACTCTGTTTTTTGGCCCAAATCAAACTATAAAGGATAATGTAGTTGCTCTTACAGTGATGGTGGTTCTTAAAGGTCTAATATACCATTTGCTACATGTTTCTAAAGAGGTGAAATGAACTCATTTGCTGCTTAAACTGACGGTTTCAATTGCACTATGCATTGCATATCCTAATATGATTTTGAAAATTACCTGGTTGTCCTTAAACTGCACTCACCATATGTTTTGCAGGCAGGCACACACATGGTTAATCATGACAAAAACTTCTATATACTTTTTGTTTAATACATTCACTAAGCAAATTTTCTAGATGCATCTTTCATCATCACCTTTAAAAGTAAATAAGAAGCTTATGTTATTGTCTGTTCCCATAGTCATATAAAAGGTTCACTTCAAAAATCGTCACTAGACTGGAAGAGCATTCATTTTAGTGATTAAAATGGACAAAAATAATCGTATATAAATCTTGCAGATGTTTGGTAGTAATGTATCAGAGGTGTTATACTACACTGCACAATAAATTTGGGGTTGAAATTTAATACATTAGATCAGATAAATATCAGTTCATCTTGTACAAGTCCATGCAGAATTTGATTTTACAGCATTTCCAGCCTAAACTAGTTTTACTCAGCTGAGCATTTTGCAAACATTATTAAAATAAAATGAATCATCTTAAGTTCTGCAACCAGAACAAAAATTATTATTGACAGAAGATTTGGGGTTGTTTGAAAGTCTTAGCCATTGTCATTTATTATTATTGTTTTAAAATAATAGTAATGTTATTAGGTTTATCATTAGAAGTAATAACGGCCTATACATTTCTTGAGTTCATGACACATTTCCATGTTGTTAATGACAAGGTTGGGAGACACTTTATTTTACAGTGTCCTTGTTACACATGTTACATGTAGTTACTGTAGCAATAACTATAAATTGTGCATAATTACATGCAACTAACCCTAAATCAAACCCTAACACTATAGTAAGTACATGTAGTTAATAATTATTACTCAGGACTTAAATGTATAATTACACTGTAACATGGACACCTTAAAATTAGGTATTACCCAAGGTTGTTATTGTTTTTAGATCTAAATCAGTTTGATGACAACAGCGTAGGTTGTTTAGAGCCAGTGCCTTTTTTATAGGAAGAAGCTTTCATATTCTGTCTTCGCCACTCAACTCGACATGGACTGCAGAGACGCCTACTGGACTGGATGTGTTTCTCAACACTCACATTGGGAGCCATCTGCTGGAGAGACATCGACTACATCTGATATGACTATGAAGAATTGTACATATTAAACAGTAATATAATGTAATATAACATCTTTCAAGTTAACTTAGCCTTTTTTCTTCAAAAATATCAAAAGCATTCACAATAATATATTATATAAACCCATAAAAATCCCATTTAATGTTTTATCTTGTTTGAGTATTTCTAAAAAATGATACAGAGCACAGTTTATCCAAGTAATCCCGCTGCAAGTTTCTCGATGCCATAAACACAGAGTGTGTACAATATTTGGCTCTAAACTTAACTTTTGGATAAAGTTTCCAGTGGTTTGTGTCCAGGATGATTTCAAACAGCGCTGCTCAAAATGGCTCTTCTGACAGGAGTTTACAACACTCCCATTGGGCGGCACACGTTACAAGCAAATAACTTTTGTTTAACAACGTTGTTTTCCTCCAGAGGGCGCTTGACGGCCCAGAAGGCCGAATCCTCCATTGGGTCGCATTCACATCTTTACGTTTTTTTTTTTTGTCTTATTAGTGACATTTAAACATGGATAAGTATTCGTATAAATAACCGTTTACATCTATCAAATAATCTGAAATCTGCTTCTCTATTTTTTTTTTTTTTAAATAAATCCTTTAACCAGTACTAAAGGCCGACTTTGATTGGTCTAGCTTGAACAGCGTTGAAAAAAGTAACAAATATCACGTGACAATGCCGGTCTAGTGCCGCTTCACCAGTGGATTTGGCAATATTTACACCTTAATAATGACATTGATTTATATTGTATTAAAAATGACATATTTAGGAATAAAAATAAGCGTATTATTTATTTTTATTTAGTACCTCCTATTAGTCGCTTATTCTATTAACTGTCCTTATCGCAGTGTGTAGTTTCCGCCAGCCCAGCAGGGGGCGCGCTATTCCGTTTTCAAATTACGTATTATACACGCGCCGTTCGGTGTTCTCGTACGTGTTTTGTAAACAGACGCTTTTCTGTATAAAATAATAACGTTTATTTCTCTCCATGGACGAAGAATACTACGGCAATGTTGGAGAATGGGAGGCTCAAGACGGCAGCATGGTAGTTTAGCCACACCAAGATCATGGAATTATAATCTGATTTTCTCACTACTAAGTTACTTTAAAATCAAGATTTGCTTTGATTTTTCATACATTTCCCTTACAAAAAGTACTGTGGTTGTACCATGTTTACCATATTCGTATACCATGTACGGAACTCCAGTGTAGTTCAAATAATAACGTAGTACGATTCTATCATGATACCAAATAAAACAAGGTACATGAACAAAAACGTGGTATTACCATGGTACCGTCCAAAAGAAAAACTTTTCTAGTGCTTTCGTAGAAACCCCTAAACACATAATAGTAATCAAGATGATTAAATGTCATATTTTAGTAACGACAGTTCAAAGGTTGGATTGTAATACACACACAATAATATATGATTATGAGAACCATTAAAATCTCGTTAAATAGCTTCAATTTGATTTGCCACCAAAAGATGCTTAACAGCTTCCCACTTTCCTATCGCTCAGGAGGATGGATACGCGGATGCTGAGGCTGATGGAAAAGTTCAGGAGGAGTGTCTGCAAAAATTCTCCAGCAGAGACTACATAATGGAGCCCACTGTGTTTAACACCCTGAAAACGTAAGTCAACCAAATGGAGAGAGGGTGATTTCTATAGATAAATCTTTGTCAGACATCCCGTCGGTGAGTGCAGGTGTATTTGTGTCCCTGTCTGCGCAGGTATTTCCAAGCAGGTGGTTCACCTGAGCATGTGATCCAGCTGCTCTCAGAGAACTACTCTGCTGTTGCACAGACAGTCAATCTACTGGCGGAGTGGCTCATCCAGATGGGTCAGTGAATATGTTGACCAATTATTCTATATAAATGCGTTTATACTTGAATTTCTGCACACCTCATGACACCCTACTGCATGACTGCTTCACACATTAGCAGAATACCGTTGTCAGTACGGAATTTGGATTCTTTACGTTCACACACAGTTCGGTTATCAACGAGAGTGAATTTTAAGGACTCATGAACGAATTTCCGGCGAACCCCTGCTATGTGAACGGGACTGTATTGAACAACTAGTATAAATAACTAGTACAACTAGTTGTCTGTCACGTCATACAGTGCGAGAGGGCCCCGCTCTTGTCTCTCGAGTGTTTCTTGTGTGCTTTCGGTAACTTACAGAGACGTAGATATAAGCCGTGTGTCATTTAAAGATTTTAAATCCAGTCTATTTTGTCCCCCGGATCTGCTCTCGTCAGTTTTGTTTTCTTCGTGCGACTTAAATTCTCTGCTCTCCACTCAGAAATAAAAGAACGGATGAGCTCGAGTTTTGATTGGACGCGTGACAGTGTCACCATGGTTACAGATGATGTTCAACAAAAAAAGTAGTATATAAACAGTGTGAACAAGACCGTTTGAGAGTCACACCCATTATAAAATGGCTGTCAGCTCTAAACACTGTGTCTCCTTTGCAGGTGTGGAGCCCGCGCAAGTGCAGGAGCGTGTAGAGAATCATTTAAAGAGTCTATTGATCAAACACTTTGACCCTCAGAAAGCTGATTCTATTTTCACTGTTGAGGGAGAGGTGAGAGTTTTTTAATATAAAATTAAATTACATATAAATAAATTATGAAATATAAATACGAAAATAAATATGTTCATATTCATTGTAGGATTCTGTGAATGACATTTATTCCATTTATTTCTTCATTTGTAGGGATATAATTACTGTATTTGTTTTGTTTTTCCTTTTCAGTTCATAGTAAAAGTATAAGTAGTTGTCTTTGTACTTTTTTTTTTCCTTTTAAGACATTTACAAAGATGCCATTTGTCTTGCTTAAATATGGTTATAGAGTGTTAAAGCCTGTTATTCGTTATTGTATTTCCAAAAACACTAGTCAGACATGTATGTTCACAATAAAGATGACAGGAATTGAAAGTTCACGATATCTAATTTGTAAATGCATCTTATAGATTTTATTGTGAATGATTCAATAACAGCCACATCTTAAAATCCAATCAACAACCGATGCATGAGTCGGCCTACTTTTTTTATTATTATTGTCAATTACTCATAGATGTACGTCACAATACTGAAAAAAACTTTTGTGGCTACTTCCGTTCCATCGCAACTTTTAATTGAGTTGTTCAGGCTAATGAATGCAGTGTTCGTCTCTGTTAAGACACCAGCGTGGCTGGAGCAGATGATAGCACACACAACATGGAGAGATCTGTTCTACAAACTCGCTGAGGCTCATCCAGACTGTCTGATGCTCAACTTCACTGTCAAGGTAACAGAAATGAATCAAAGATGTTCAAATTGCTGGAATGAGTTTATGTAGTAGTCATACATGTCTGGTTTGTGTATGTTGTGCGCAGTTGATTTCAGATGCAGGATACCAAGGAGAGATCACAAGCGTGTCCACAGCCTGCCAACAGTTGGAGGTTTTCTCCAGAGTCTTACGAACATCTCTTGCCACACTACTGGATGGCGGAGAACAGAACCTGGAGAAAAATCTGCCTGAATTCGCTGTGAGCACTGCAAACTCTTTTTGAGGCCACTGTATATGTTTATGATTGTATTCTTCTAATGAGATCTCATTCTTGTGTGTGTTTTGAGCAGAAGATGGTGTGTCATGGTGAGCACACATACTTGTTTGCTCAGGCGATGATGTCCATCCTCGCTCAGGAAGAGCAGGGCGGCTCTGCAATGCGGCGAATTGGACAGGAAGTACAGAAATATGCCCATGAGAGGTGCATTTGTGTAGCAAAGTTGTTTGATCCTCCCTATTGATTTTCTAGTAAATAATAAGCATGTTCTTGATTTGTTTGCTGTGTCTAGGGGGCATGATGCCAGTCAGATCACATTAGCACTGGGCACAGCTGCTGCATACCCGCGTGCATGCCAGGCTCTTGGTGCCATGTTGTCCAAAGGGGCTCTGAACCCGGCAGACATCACAGTCCTATTCAAGATGTTCAGTAGCATGGATCCACCTCCTGTAGAGCTGGTCAGAATCTACATTTACATTTATGCATTTAGCAGATGCTTTTATCCAAAGTGATTTACTACAGAGGAACATAAGCCAACAATATTTGTAGTATACAATGCCAGGTTTATTAGAAAGCTAGATTAGGAATCCTTAATACTTCTAACCCATTGTATATTCATATTTAGAGGGTTAGTTCATACAAAAATGAAAATTCTGTCATCAGTTACTCGCTTTCATGTCATTCCAAACATATAAGACTTTCGTTCTCATTTGAAGATATTTTTAATGGAATCTGAGAGATTTCAAATCCATATGAATCAAGCAGTTTATTCCAAGTCTTCTGAAGAGACATGATCACTTTACATGATGAACAGATTTAATTTAGGCTTATATTCACATATAAACATTGATCAGCAAACGTACATAGAGCACTCAAATATGGTAAACGGAAGCTCAACCGTACTTGCTAGACAAGCAAGCATGCTGAGCTTTCATTTACCAAATTTGTATGCTTGCTGATCAAAGTTTATATGTGAATAAAAGAAATTAAATCTGTTCGTCATATAAAGCAATTGTGTCTGAATCTGAAGACTTGGAAATAAACCACTCGATTCATATGGATTTCTTTTACGATCTCTTTATGAATGTTTTGAAGCATTTTGGCTGAATAGACTTTCAATGGAGGGACAGGAATATATTAGATTCCATTAAAAATATCTTAATTTGTCTTGCCAAGAATGAATGTAAGTCTTAAGGATTTGGAGCGACATGAGGGTGAGTAAATAATGACAGAATTTTCATTTTTGGGTGAACTAACCTAAGTTATGAAAATGCACACAAATGTACTATATTTCTAACATTTTGTTCGTAGCTTAACAAAAACCTACGGAAAAGTGTTTTGACCAAAACGATGTTAACTAAACTGCTCTTCTCACCATGTAGATCCGAGTTCCTGCCTTCTTGGATCTGTTCATGCAATCGCTATTTAAACCCGGAGCTAAAATCAACCAGGACCACAAGCACAAATACATCCACATCTTAGCGTACGCCGCTAGTGTTGTGGAAACATGGAAAAAGGTATGTAGTAAATAAAGACTTAACACATATATTTAAAAACATATTTGTCAGGCCATTTGTTTTCCAGGAAACATTGTGGTGGATTAAATAAACTGACTTATTTCTAGAACAAGCGTGTGAATATAAATAAGGATGAGCTGAAGTCCACCTCAAAGGCCATTGAGACGGTTCATAATCTCTGCTGCAATGAGAACAAGGGAGCTACTGAGCTAGTTGCTGAACTCAGCACATTATACCAGTGCATAAGGTATGAACAAACACATTTATTTTTAATGCTTGTGCACATAAAACAATTCAAGCTGTACAAAGCTCTCCTCAGATGGAGAATTTTTGCACAGTGTAATTGCACCTGTGACCTTCAGTGCTGTCAATTGTGACAACACTTGATATCGTCTGCATATGGGAAGTGTACGTAATATTTTTGGGAAGTCAACATGTTCTGCGGTGTGATATACACTACCGTTTAAAAGTTTGGAGTCAGTAATATTTTTTTAAATGTTTTTGAAAGTCTCTTATGCTCACCAAGGCATTTATTTGATCAGGAATACAATAAAAACAGTATTATTATGAAATATTATTATAGTTTAAAATAACTGTTTTCTGTTTGAATATAAAATACATATATATTTTGTTAAAACATGCTAATTCATGTTAGCAACGTGTTAAAACATGTTAACAACATGTTAACAACATGCTAATTCATGCTAGCAATGTGCTAAATCATGTTAGCAACGTGCTAAAACATGTTAGCAACGTGCTAATTCATGCTAGCAAAGTGTAAAACATGCTAATTCATGCTTGCAATGTGTTAAAACATGATAGCAACATGCTAATTCATGCTAATGGAGTGTAAAACATGCTAATTCATACCATCGACGTGCTAAAACATGATAGCAAAATGCTATTTCATGCTAGCACAGCGTTAAATCATGGTAGCAAAATGTTAATTAATGTTAGCAGCATGTTAAATCATGCTAGCAACATGCTAGTAACATTTTTTACTTTCTCTGAGTAAAACCTATAAACTTCAAGCTGTTCAAAGTTATTTTAAATTTTCAGACCTCGCTTTGTCAAGCCAACATCCAAGTTTGTCATCAAACTTTACTCATCTAATTTAAGATAAAATTTATTCCTGTGATGCAAAGCTGAATGTTTCAGCATCATTACTCCAGTCTTTAGAGTCACATGATCCTTCAGAAATCATTCTAATATGCTGATTATATGCTGCTTAATATTTTTGTGGAAACCGACATGCTTTTTTTTTTTTTTTTTTTTCAGAATTCTTAGGGTGAATAAGGATGAATAGAAAGTTCAAAAGAACAGCATTTACTTGAAACATAAATCTTTTGTAACAATATAAATGTCTTTACTGTCACTTTTGATTAAGTTAATGTGTCTCTGTTGAATAAAAGTGTTAATTTGTTTTTAAAAAAAAATCTCACTGACCCCAAACTTTTGAGCGGTAGTGTACTTATAACATTAAACAGATGATATTTCTGTATTTGTGTGCAGGTTTTCAGTGGTAGCTATGGGAGTGCTGAAGTGGGTCGACTGGACGGTGTCTGAACCTCGTTACTTCCAGTTACAGACGGACCACACTCCTGTCCATCTAGCACTGCTGGATGAGGTAACCCTAACCTCCATGTCAAACTATTATATTTGGGTTTAAACATGCCAACAAGATACCAACTGGTCACTACCCAACCCATTATTATGAAGATACTGATTCGACATATTTTAAGAATAAACATTTGTCTTTATTTCTCAGATCAGCACATGCCATCCGCTCCTCCATCCTCAGGTGTTGCAGTTGCTCATCAAACTGTTTGAGACAGAGCACTCGCAGCTTGATGTTATGGAGCAGGTTTGTAAGAGACAGACTGCAAAACTACAAAAATCAGTGCATTTTTATTTCCATATCCAGTGCTCAAATTCATAGTTAAATTCTGACTATTATGTGTTGTTTTAGCTGGAGCTCAAGAAGACCTTATTGGACCGTATGGTTCACCTACTGAGTCGAGGTTACGTTCTTCCAGTGGTCAGCTACATCCGCAAATGTCTGGAGAAGCTCAACACAGATATTTCACTCATCAGATACTTTGTTACAGAGGTGAAGCTCAGGTCATTTCTTAATAATGACATCATTGAGTGCTTTATTCATTCTGTGCTTGGTTCTCTGAAGTCTTCTTGTCCCTCTTTTATTTTTGACAGGTTCTAGATGTGATAACACCTCCATATACCTCAGACTTTGTCCAGCTATTTTTGCCTATCCTAGAGAACGACAGCATAGCGGGAACAATCCGCACTGAGGGAGAACATGACCCTGTAGCTGAGTTCATTGGTGAGTTGTCCACAGTTGTTTTTAAAACAAAAATATGATTTGTGAGATTTGAATGAACCATAAATTATATATTTGTTTGTTTGTTTGTTCGGAGGACGTATCTATTAACTCTTTCCCTGCCAGCAATTTTGATCATTTTCACAAAACTTTCATGGCTCCCAGAATATTTAGCTGTATGAACATCTCAACATGATGCAATATATCAAAAGAAAGAAAAAAAAAAAATCTAGCTTCATGCGTTCTTTTTTTTTTTATCAACACTTGTTGTGTGGGCAAGTTTCGTTAAAAAAAACAACATTTTGTTCAAAAAGGTGACAAAATGGCATTTTTGTCAAAGACTTTGTCCGGATCGGATTCAGAACAATATTCGAAACATAGATGGGGAGTAGATCGAGTCCATTAACACCCCCAAAAGCTTCACATTCCTATACGTCTTCATGGGTTCAACATTTCATTCAGTAACGTTATTGATTTATATGCTGTTTAATGTTTCACAATCGCGTTATTTTACACGTGCATAAGCAATGCTTCCATCACTTGTTTCTGCTTTTTCTTCACCTGTGTTTTGATCTGGAGATTCTGTACTATTTCAGAAGATGGGTAATAGCACCCCCTACTGTATAACTGTGAAAACATGGATTGCCAGGAAATTCTGTCAATGGCGGGGAAAGAGTTAAAGGGGCATAATTTCATCATCAAACTCCGCTCCTGTCCTGCAGAGTGTAGCTCCAACCAGCTCCAAAACACCTGCTTGGAAGTTTGGAAGTTAGCAACTCTGAAAACCTTGATTAGCTGGTTCAGGTGTGTTTAACTATGGTTGGAGCTAAACTCTGCTGGACGGTGGCCCTCCAGAAACTGATCTAGAGGAATTATGCATGCAATTCAGAATTATGCAGATTTATACCTGCAGTACTTGCTTATTAATCTCCAATTTTGCATTGTAGCTCACTGCAAATCCAACTTTATCATGATGAACTAATACCACATTAGAAATTGGTGGGACGTTTGAAAAGGAAAAGGATCTACTCAGACCGGAGCACTCTTCATGGACGGACAGCCAATTTCAGTGTACATAACTTTTGTGTCGACCCTTACAAAAAAAATATTGACATGAATGCTGAACTTTGAATGTGTGTATTGAGGTCTTAACTCTTAGAGCCTCTATTTTGCTTTGAAACAAGTTGTGTTGTTTTTCCTTTTTGTATATTGAAATTTTTTATTAAAGTCACCATGAAATCAAAATGGACCATTTTTGTTAATGAAATATTGTAGTATTTATTATAAATTATTTATCTGTGCACATTATTTTTTTAAAGATTAATGTGCCTTCATAATCTTTAATCAAAATAAGAGAGCACAGCAATGATCCAATCAATTCCCGATGGACAAAATCAAGTCCTGCCATATATTTTTCTTGTTTAAGAAGACGTTTTGCTCAGATATATATCACAATAGAGAAGACTAACTTCTGTTTCATGCCAACTTAATACAATCACGTTAAAAATCTATGCATCATTTAAAATGCAAACAGGTCCTCGAGATTCTCTTGCACTCTGCTTCACAATGTACAGTGGTTGCTACATGTGGTCCGGTATACTGTTCACATGTTCCTATAGAAAAGGCAGATACCATATTTAATTTGATGTAAATGATTTACTTTGAGGGGCAGCTTTACTGTTGTATGTTTCTTCAAAACATTTCCAAACTAACTCGACATACAAAAACAGAAAAAGGGCTATTGCAATTTAAAGTTCTCATCAGATTAAGATTCTAATCTTGAATCAGAGGTCCAAAGCATTTCTTAAAACTAAAGGTGTGGTCCTTGGTTGCTGTAACTGGCATTGAATAGAGACAGTTTAGATGTTGGTAATTTCACCTGATGTACCACTCAATTTAAAAGTAATACAAAAATAACAGAATTAAAATAACAACAAGGAGTAAAACCTGATAAGACTTTTATTGAGTGTGATTGAAAACCTAGCCATGGCTTCACATGTTGACATGGTTTGACAGATGCATTAAAGCAAAATCCCCATCAAAAAGAGAAGCAAACTGTACTTTTGCTTTTAGTACACCATAACAAACCTCAAACCTAGGCACATATCGGCACACAAGTCATTAGATGATCATCTGGCCATTTAAAACATCCTAAAAATGTGAAATGTCCTAGTATAAAAAAAACAATGGATCGTGTTTCCCTTTGTGTTCATTAAGTGGTGTAGAAAACCCTTAAAAAGGAAGAAATAAAAGAACAAATCTGTACAATTTCTGATAAATCTTTCCTGAGATTTTCATTAAAAACTATTTAAAAAAACTCTGCAACTGATCTGTGCAGCATAAGAAAATCATTCTAGCCCTGGATACAAATGCCCTCTACAATTTGGCAAGTTTAGACTAATTGAAGACTGCACTTTCTCTATGTAAAACATGTCACAGGCATCTACAGGTAGTTCTTTGGTAGGATGGGGTCTCCATACATGCAGTCCTCTTCGATGGCGAGATTGTACGTGCTCCCACTGCCACCCTTGTATGCACTGGTGACTATTCTGAGCCAGCCTTTCTCTCCCTAAATAACAAAAGAGCAGAACATACATTCAACATCTCAATTTGAGTGTAGGGATCCACCAGCACACCTTTTCAGGTTTTGCTTACCCATGGCTCTCCCCAAGAATTACGGACGACCCAGTACTCCACTCCACTCTCATCAACACCCCAACCAGCTACAGATACGATGTGGTTTATACCGGGATCCTGTACGTACTCCGAATACAAGCCACCAGTGTACGCATCAAGCTTTTCTGTTGCCATGATCCCACAACTACAAAGGCAAAGAATGTCAAAGACCTCCAAACATTGGTTCAAATACAAGACCTAATCTTTCAAATCCAGTCTGTATACCTGATGGGTCCTCCAGAGTAGATCTCAGCTTTCATCTTGTCCAGCCCACTGACTGAGCCATAGTCTCCAACTTTCCAGAGAGTATAGTTCTTTACAACATTGCACACGCCAAAGGTTGTGCAGGTTCCACACTGATTAAAGGTGTTACAGTCTGAAAAAAAAAAAAAAAATAATAATAATAATTATAACTGCAAACAACGACTGCATATCCAATCAAGCAAGATGCTCCACCAGACAACTTTCTTACCCTGATCCTTGGCCTGATAGTTGTTGCAGGTTTCATCAGGAATGCCATTAGTGTTTGCATATTCCCACACGCCAGAATGATCTCCACCATTGCAGGAACCCGCGTTGCCACAGTCAATCACGTTCTGGACAGAGAGATAGGCAGATGGCCATGCCGCTTTCCGCTTGATGTTGATACGATCTAAAATAAAAAATAAATCAAGTCACACTGCCTGACAAAAAAACAAAACAAAAAAAAACAAAAAACAGGAATTTTAGCATTTTTTTCTTTTACAACAAAGGGTCAGTAAAAAAAAGAAAATGTCACATTCAGAAAATGTTTATAATTTTTTTTTTTATTTAACACAATATGTGGTTTTTATTTTTATTTATTGTTTTTTTATTACTTTTTAATCATTTTATTTATTGCATTTTTTCCCAAGGCTGTTACCAAAATTTGAGCCCCGCACATGACGTGGACAAAAATATACAGTCAAACCAAAATTTATTCAGACGCCTTGAACATTTCATTCATTAATACAGTTTATTCACTATAGTTTAAAAAAAAAAAAGGTTATAAAATATAACAAGATCTCAGAGTTAAACGGTGTCAGAAAAAATTTATCTTAATTATGTCAGATAACACTTAAGCAAAACATGGTCAGGTCAAAGTGTCTGAAAAATTTTTGGTTGCAAATTTTTATCAGTTTTACTGGTAGTCCACTGTGTAGGATTACAAATTTAAGAATCTGTTTAAGATCTGCTGATCCTACATCCTGACATAACCTCACATGAAATACTAAGGTGAAGTATATTGTATTTAACATTTTGAGGTAAAGATAATGACAATTTAAGGATATCAAGGCAGGCAGCCCAGGTGTCTGTAACATTAACCTTTTGTCTTCAGGCACTTCCTGACCATTTGGCAGGACAAGCTCAAGATACAGCGGTGGCTCTGTCTCTATGATAATGTAAAGGTATGGACGATACTGTCAGACTGATTGGATTAGCACCTGTAGGGAATGGGCTGATTCCTGCACTGCATTTGCATGCTTGTCTCCACCTCTACTCTATGTATCCCTCCCCCTTGAATGTATATGAACTACCAAGTACACTGCCTTAGTTGGACTTGGATGACTACAGCGACGCACAGCGCATTTCTCAATAAAGAGTAACTTCTGCTTGAAAGATATCCCAACGTCTCCTGGTCTCTGCTTCGACGAGGAAAAAGTTTCCTACACCTGTATGAAGAATTTTTGGGTATAATATGTCAGAGTTTACTTTGTTTTGCTAACCTCACTTACTATATAATCAAAAATATAAAAAAAATGTCTGAATAATTTTTGGTTTGACTGTATATATTGTGGCCACGAATTAGGAAACATTCGCTTGTTTAGTATATCTTGGCTATGATTTACTAATTTGTTCCCTCGTTTTAGTCAAATCAAAGTAAAAATTCGTTCTCACGTCTTACTGATTAGTTCCCTCATTTTAGTAAATCATGGCCATGTTGTTTTAATTCGTTTCTCATTTTAAATAAAACAAGGGAACAAATTATTACAACATGGCCAGAATTTGGTAAAATGAGGAAACAAATTCTTAATTCATGGCCACAATTTACTAAAACAAGGGAACGAATTAATAAAGTGAGGGAATGAATTCTTAATTCAATATATTTTTTTTCCCCCTGCTTGCCATGTGCGGCACTCCGTACAAAAGAGATTAATATGTAATAGTTCACCTAACATGTACTTAACACTATTTGTTGAAAGTGTCAGTAAAGCTTGATTAAAAGGAAGTGGTATGGTTCACAAATATGCTGAGTTGGTTGATCTTAAACACGCAGAAACTTGTACAACAGGAAAAAAACACCTTTTAGTCATAATTGCAGATCACATGAGAGTCAGGTGGTAGACAAAAAAAAGAGAGAAAAAAAAAAAAAGACAAATGTCATAACTGCATGTGACAGATCCAGGCCATTGCATTTTTAATGATTAAACAACCTTATGATTTTCTGTACTTTCATCCTAGAGAAACGTCATTCTGCAATTTGCCCAAATGTTGCTGAGAAGAGGCTATAATAGGGCTGCTCTGTGGTTCCTCATGAAAATATCTGTCATCAATTGCTCACCCTCATGTGAATCCCATGTGATTCTTTTTTTTTTTTTAATGGGAAAAACAGCCAGGAAATCGCCCATCACTAGATATTGTTGAATAAAGTCGTTATTTTGTTTTTTTTTGGTGCACAAAAAGTATTCTCGTCACTTCATAATATTAAGGTTGAACCACTGTAGTCACATGAACTGTTTTAAATATGTCTTTAGTAGCTTTCTGGGTGTTTGAAAGTGTTAATTATCTTGCTGTCAATGCAGGCCTCACTGAGCCATCAGATTTTATCAAAAGTATCTTAATTTGTGTTCTGAAGATGAACGAAGGTCTTACAGGTGTGGAACAACATGAGGGTGTGTAATTAATGACAGAATTTTCATTTTTGGGTGAACTAACCCTTTAATGTCTGATGAAGCCGAAATGTAAACGTTACCTGTTTTTTTAATTAATAAAGTTCCAGTTTATTCCTCTAGAGTGAGTGCTGCACCTTTTCTCCAATCAATTTTTGGTTGCACCCCTTCTTTAACCTCTTGTGATTCACACACACCTGGTTGAACTACCCCTTAACATTTTTAACAACATTTTCTCTCACCTGCGAAAGCACTAGTACTTCCATGTGCCCAGCACGAGCCGCAGTACTGGGGTATGTGTTGGTTGCGTGTGGTGCTGACGTAGTTGACGCCATCAATGTTTCTCCAGTCCCATACTTTGGGGAGGTTTTTTAAATTCATATATTCATAGGGACGTGGTCCAGTCCTGAAGAACACAAGAAAAAGTTTTTCAACAACCATCTACATTTACGTATACTCTTCACTGACCACAAAAACACTGAAAGGGCATTCACAGCAAGCAGCAAGGGGCCATGTAGAAAATTCCAGCAAAAAAAACCTCATGCACAGCCCAGGCCATCTGTTCTTCAGTTAACAACCAAAAATGGGAAATGAACCTTGAGGGCATGACAATTATAATTATAAAACAAACAGGTGTCAAACGGTCTCATGATGGCTACCTTTTCACCACTCTGCTGTGTTTTTCTCTTAATAATTTCATGTGACGAATTGCCATGACGTGAGCTGCCTGTAGTACACTGGGTGACAATTGAGCCAAAAAATTCAAATGAGATGACCAAATAATGGGATAACTGATTCATGCATTATACTGGAAATTAAAAGTCAATTTGAGTGCATTGCATTGTGGGATACAGTATGCTGTGGTCAATACTGCACATTTTGGCAGAAAATTCACATATTTTATATGACAAAAATAGTAAAAGCCCATATGAACCAGGATTTAAAAATAATAATAATAATAATAATAATAATAATAATAATAATAATAATACCATAATAATGTACCAAAGCTAAGCTTGGCTAATATCTAACACAGGTTTTCAAACCCTGGGTCAAAAATGGGTCGCCAGGATGATTTAATAAGGAAAATATTTAGGCTAACAGATGCCAGAGCACAATATTAAATCAACTAACTATAGGTCAAGCACAACAGGAAATACATTAGCATAAAAACACTGTTACAGGAAATAACTTTAAAATGTTTGCATATTTCTCAGCATGAGATTACGTAAAACATTTATTTTTGCTTACAAACTTACAGACCCAGAACAGAAAATAACCATTATTTTAACGTTATTTTTATACGTTACTTTTAGAACAGGTTTTAAAAGAAGAAGTAAAACTTAACATATTAAAACCTACACGTATATGTTTCAAGTATGTTTAGCACTCAGAGGATAGGTGTATTACATAGCATAGATGTATTACTCGCCTGACTCGGAACAAACATAAGATAGCCTACCCAAAACTGCTGTCTAGATAGGCAGCTCACTAAATTTTAAGACACCGCCCTAGTGTCGGCCTTCTTACACTATTCAGGGATATAAATATACACATATACGTGAGTTTTATAAAGTTTAGAAAAAGGATGATCTGTCATACTTTACTCCTTGTAGGTTTCTCCTCGGCTGGGGTCTGTAGCAGGGCTCATTCTCATTAAAATACCGTCCGGCGAAAACACCCGACAGCGTAAACAGATAAAAGAGCAGCACGCGAGCCATGATGAATCTCAGGTGGTCATATGATCATCACATGCATCTGCACTGCGGTTTTATTCTTCGTGTTTGCCGGGAGGCGTGGAGAAAGTATCGAAACTAACTCTCTTATTGGTCATCTCCTAAGAAACAATGGTTTATTGTTTATATTTGTCAGACGCTTTCTTGCCTCGAAATACTCTCTCTCTCTCTCTCTCTCTCTCTCTCTCTCTCTCTGTGTGTGTGTGTGTGTGTGTGTGTAAAATGTCTATTACTCCTCTCAGTAAATGATTTAGTATCAATACATTTTGTAAAGCAAACTGGGATAATATAAAATATCATAGCTAAAATGTTATTTTAGTATTATTTATTTACTATTATAGTATTTATTGATATTTTGTTTTAAAGGTACAATGTGTAAAATTTGGGAGGATATTGACAGAAATGCAATATAATATACATAACTATGTTTTCAGTGGAACATAAAGACCTTACATAATAAACCGTTGTGTTTTTATTACCTTAGAATGAGGCATTTCTATCTCATACACCGCGGGTCCCCCTCCATGTCAGAAAGTCACCATTATGCGCTGGCATGTTTCTACAGCAGCCCTAAACGGACAAACACTCTACAGAGCCAAAAGTATTGGGACACCCCTCCAAATCATTGAATTCAGGTGTTCCAATCACTTCTATGGCCACAGGTGTATAAAATCAAGCGCCTAGGCATGCAGACTGCTTCTACAAACATTTGTGAAAGAATGAGTCGCTCTCAGGAGCTCAGTGAATTCAAGCGTGGTACTGTGATAGGTTGCCACCTGTGCAATAAGTCAATACGTGAAATTTCCTCACTACTAAATATTCCACGGTCAACTGTTAGTGGTATCATAACAAAGTGGAAGCAATTGGGAACAACAGCAACTCAGCCACGAAGTGGTAGGCCACGTAAAATCACAGAGCGGGGTCAGCGCATGCTGAGGCGCACAGTGCGCAGAAGTCGCCAACTTTCTGCAGAGTCAATAGCTATAGACCTCCAAACTCCGTGTGGCCTTCAGATTAGCTCAAGAACAGTGCGTAGAGAGCTTCATGGAATGGGTTTCCATGGCCAAGCAGCTGCATCCAAGCCTTACATCACCAAGTGCAATGCAAAGCATCGGATGCAGTGGTGTAAAGCACGCCGCCACTGGACTCTAGAGCAGTGGAGACGTGTTCTCTGGAGTGACGAGTCTGGAGTCTGGGTTTGGCGGTTGCCAGAAGAACGATACTTGCCTGACTGCATTGTGTCAAGTGTAAAGTTTGGTGGAGGGGGGATTATGGTGTGGGGTTGTTTTTCAGGGGTTGGGCTTGGCCCCTTAGTTCCAGTGAAAGGAACTCTTAATGCTTCAGCATACCAAGACATTTTAGACAATTTCATGCTCCCAACTTTGTGGGAACAGTTTGGGGATGGCCCCTTCCTGTTCCAACATGACTGCGCACCAGTGCACAAAGCAAGGTCCATAAAGACATGGATGAGCGAGTTTGATGTGGAGGAACTTGACTGGCCTGCACAGAGTCCTGACCTCAACCCGATAGAACACCTTTGGGATGAATTAGAGCGGAGACTGCGAGCCAGGCCTTGTAGCCAACATCACTGCCTGACCTCACAAATGCGCTTCTAGAATAATGGTCAAAAATTCCCATAAACACACTCCTAAACCTTGTGGAAAGCCTTCATAGAAGTGTTGAGGCTGTTATAGCTGCAAAGGGTGGGCCAACTCCATATTAAACCCTACGGATTAAGAATGGGATGTCATTAAAGTTCATGTGCACGTAAAGGCAGGCGTCCCAAAACTTTTGTCAATATAGTGTGTGTGTGTGTATATATATATATGTTTACAATTTTTTACGTTTAAGTTTTTCGTATTTATTTGTATTTTATTTTATTTAAACTTTATTTCAATTAATGAAAACAATTTTGTAATAGTTTTATTTAACAATAACAACACTGGTCCAAAAATATTGAAATAAAGAATACAACATAGAGTCATGCACATGTTTGCATTTCATCTGAAGGGCAAAGTCCAGTCTTCATTTTTATGACTTAAGAGACGTGAGTACAGGTAAGCATGTTCTCTGCTATTCTTTTATATAATTATATATCTGACTTAGTCAGTAGTATACAAATCCATTAATCTGAGAAATGGTTCACCAGATGAGTAAATGGTTGCTGTGATCTGAATAAGCTGTTTCATGGGCTGCATAATGCAGCACAGCACAAACAAAAAGATATGATAAATGAATGTGGTAATTATCAGTATCATAGTGTTTTTGATAGAACCATTGCCATCTGATACCAAAACCATTTTGTGGTGACACCACAGTACTTTTCTTCAAGAGAAAGAAATTAAAAAGTGATAATAGTGCCTCAGTGTGGATGATACTGTACACGATACTCATGTTTTTATAAGCTAAATTTGAAATTTTTCTAATGCAGAGGTGTTTTTCAGTCAGTTGTTATCAGTGTGTTTGCAGGCGTGTCTCGGGTGACAGTGATAAGGAGCCTGTACCTCTTAGAGGGAACAACTGATAATCGTTGGTAAGGACTAGAGACGTGGAAAGAAAAATATTAATAAAAAAAAGAAATTTAGTTTCCAGTAGTTATACATATATACACACACTCCTAAAAATAAAGATTGTTTATTGGCATTGATGGTTCAATAAAGAACCTTTGACTTCCATGGAACCTTTCAACTGCACAAAAGATTCTTTATATCAGAAAAAGGTTCTTTAGATTTTTCAAATGTTCTTCAAACTAAGAAAATATATATATATATTTTTTAATAACTGTTCACTGTGGCACTGCTGTGAAAACCCCCTCTTGGAACCTTTATTTTTAAGAGTGTATGTAATAGTGCTGTCAAATCGATTAATCATGATTAATCGCATCTAACATAAAAACATAAAAGATTGTATATAATACATACACTATAAAAATTACTTTCATGATTTGTTATCACAACATTTTTTCTTTTTGTCAAATCAACTTAGATAACAGTTCAGATAACATAATATTTTGAGTTACTGTTGATTAAACCAATCGCCTTCATTGTATTAACTCAAATTTTTAATTTCAATGAACTCAAAATTTTAAGCAACCAGGTAACATACTTTTTTTTAAGTCAAACCAACAATTCATTTTTACAGTGAATGTGTGTGTGTGTATACAGTATATATATACAGTATATTTACAAACTTTTATGTTAGATGTGATTAATTGTGATTAATCGATTTGACAGCACTAATATAAAATGTTACAATTAAACATTATATAATTATGTCTGGTCAGCTGAGATATATTTTAAGTGTTTGCTGTTTGTAATGTCAACTGTTCTGATTTAACTTTAAAAAAAAAAAAGTAACTAGTTAACAACTGTTATCCATGTGATCAGATATGGCACAACAAAGTCCAGCCAAAAAATTAAGGAGTCAGGTCAAGGGTTTCCTTTGTGACGTGAGCCCCATAAAAGACACCAGAGCACCATATTTTGATGCTATTCTTCAACACGAAGGTGAATATAGCAAAGTTGTGGCCTTCAGAACAGAAGATCACATCAACTTCCACAATGCTGAAATCACCCGGTAAGCCTTCACTCACAAAAATAAAAGCATCCTACTTTTCTAAAGTTTCTAAAAGGCCATATCACCATTATTTACAGGCACTGAGGTGTTTTATTGAGCAACATACAGTTTTATTCAACCACCCTATTCATCTCTGTAGTCATAATTTATTGTAAATGTGTGTCTAAAACATCAAAACCTTTGTACAGGAGCCTAGTTACACTAGAGGATGTCATATTACAGCCATCTGTGGAGCCCAGCAGAAAAATGGACGTGTTTTACACACACAGCTCCACAATGTCCTGCGTTCGTGACCTAGGAAAAGCGTTTAAAAACAGCTCGTCTCCTAGACCACAAGGTGTACAACTGTCTGAACTCCTAAACTCAGATACAAAATCAAAGAGGGTAGGTAGTTTAATTATTACTGTCACCATATTGTATTGATCAAAAATATGAAGAAAAAGAAAAATGATTTTTTTATCAACAACATGAAGTGCTTTAAATATTACATGAGGGTTAGGGAAGGAACTGCAGGGGGTTCATAAATTGATGCAAAAGTTAATAATGAATTAAATCTTAAGAATTTAAAATGAGAAGAAATAAGCGATTTTAAAATAAAAACAATCAAAATGAAACAATAACAAAAAATGATTTATTGCATTTGTTTATGCTGTGTGGCCTCAATTTTCCCATGTAATTATAGTTGCCTGACTTTAGTGGCCGTTCTTGTGTGCAATTCCACAAAACTGGAAGACTTTTTGAGCATATATAAGCAATAAGCTTTAGAAAAGAAAATTTAAAAGATAAAAAAAAGAATAATTAGGAAGAATCAATGAATTCTGCCATTTTGTGAATATTAAGTAATCATGTAATCGATTAAAAAAGTAACTGTGGACTGACTGAGTATTTTAAAATGTAATACAATCTAATTACAAGTAATTTTTAACTTAGATTTGGTGGGCAAATGTTTTCAATATATTAATAATATTCCAAAACTGCTTTACTGATTATTTAAAAAAACAATTATAGTTAACATTTTACAATAAGGTTCATAAGTTAACATTAGTGAATGTATTAACTAACATGAATTAACCATGAGCAATACATTTGTTACTGTATTTGTTAATCTTTGTTAAGGTTAGTTAATGAAAATACAGTTCATTGTTGGTTCATGTTAGTTCACAGTGCATTATGTTAACAAGATTTTAATATATTAGTAAATGTTGAAATTAACATTAACAAAGATTAATAAATGCTGTCTAAGTGCAGTTTATTATTAGTTCATGTTATCTAATGTAGTAAAATTGTATTGTAAAGTGTTACCCAATTATAAAAATTTCATTAAAGTACTAATGGCAAAGATTTTTCCTGCATTTTCATTATTTTATCTATACTTTTTTCTATATTACAATCTAGATATTTGTTTACTATTTAGTCATTTTTCTATAAATGGACATTTGAGTATATTTTTTATTTACTCCAGACCCAAAAGTGTCATGTCACTGTCCATATGCATCTGCTTGTTTTCTTCATATTGCACAGGTAAACATCAATGCAAAGATTATCCAGGAGGTGCTCAAGGGAAACAGTTTTGTGTGGGATGGACGGTATCTTCCAAGAACTAAGTACACTGTGGCAGATACTACAGGCTACATTAGTCTAACAGTCTGGTGTGAGCACAACATAACTGTTGGAGAATGGTACAACATCACAAATGTCTCTGTGGGAAAGTTCATGGGCAAAACATCCCTTTCAACTACCAAAAACACACAGATTGGCAACATCCCATCTCAAGGTACAGCGGTTGCTGTTGAAGTGCCAACAGAAACTATGAAATGTGACATCATTGGTGCAAACATTAAGAATATCTTCATTTGTCCTCGTTCACATAAACTCAACGACGTGACATCATCAAGCCCCACTGTATATTGTTTCTCATGCAACATGCATTATAAAAGCTCTGCCATCATAATGAAGATCAGCGGTCACCTGGAACTTAAACCAGAAACGGGAAACGTTGTGGAAGCAAACATTGAAGACGAGGTGATCAGGTCAGTGCTCACAGTGGAGCCCGGCACATCACGAGAGGATGTTATTCAGAGCTTCATTGCTCTGCCACACATGCAGATTACAATCCGCGAGAAGATCATTGTAAAGATGGAAGATGTTCCTCAGAAGGCTGAAATCAAGTGTGAAGCTGAGCTGCCTGTTAAAGTGGAACCTGTGGCAGAATCCTCTGACTTTTATTCACCCCCAGACCATGGCTTTCTCTTCAGTTCACAAGTCAGAAAAAGAAAATCTACCAATTGAGCCTGATCTTAGAAGAAATGTAAAATTCTTGATTTTTCCCATTACTGTACTATACAATCAGCATAAGGACAGTCTGACAAAGACTACCAGGAGTGGTCTTGTGTAGCTTAAAGTGTAAATCATTTAACCCTCTGGTGCTCTTCGGTTATTCTTGACTAAAAGATTTTATGTTTTTTTTTTATTTATTTTTTTACATTTTTTACTTCATTGGAATGGTACAAAACTTGGTAAAGGTTTTGGCACACACACGCAAAAAAACAAATCATGGACATGATTTGAAAACGTTAAATGGTCCTGAAACAAATAGTCACACTTGTGCTCCTTGTGGTCAAAATTGACTGCATTGGGAGACGAATTTCATCTAGTGAAAACTTTCGGTACAGCGGCCAAACAAAATCTTATTGAAAGCTCATTTTTTGAGATATCAAGCTCAAATTTGGAACACAACTTGTTTAGATTTATGGCTTTGATTTTCTTGCAGATTTAGAGTAAAACGTGTTTTTGAAATATTTCACATAAAAATTGAAAATAGTATTTTGTGCATTTTTCATAACAATAAACGTAAAATTCTGTAACTTTTTAAAACATTTTTCATTTCAGCAATTATTTGCCAAGTGTCATCTTTTAAAAAAGAGACCAAAGTTAAGTCTGTGCTCTAAAGCATTCAATATTCATGACGGGTTTAAGTTGGAAATTTCATTTTCAGGTCTATGCTCAAAAAGTGAATAAATGGATTATAACTGCAGCATAAATATAATTTAGTACCATAAAATCCCCTAAAAATACAACATATTAAATACAAAACATTATCGAACTAAAATATAGTAAATTCATTTCATTGAAATACAAAAAAAAAAAAAAAGTCATTTTTGACCAACATGCGAAGAGCACCAGAGGGATAAAATTTAAATATCACTTAAAACAAACGAACAAACAAACAAAAAAACTGTCATTAAAATGTCAACGCAATATATCTCTATCTTTCTACATATAAAATAAAAATGGATAAGTAGGTTCTAGATTCTAGAGTAATAAAATTTGGTGTAATTTTCCTGTTTAATGTTAACTTCATATTTAGTTTGTTTTAAAGATATGAAACCTTAGATAAATGTTTATCAGAAAAAATTAAATATATGACTTCCAAATTATGTGTAATTAATGATTACAAAAAAGTCAGCGACTGTTTGATATTTCTACATGCCATAGAAATGGTTTTAATGTTTAAGTATGTAATAGAAATTAATTGGTGGTGATTGACTGTGATGTGTTATTCCCCTTTGCACAACCTGTAGATTTTATGTTACCTTTGAATAATTGCACTAACAAACATGAACAAACATTTTTTTAGCCGTTTACTCTAAAAAAAAAAATTATCATTCACATTCCATATTCTTCTTTTGCCACACTTACAAAATTGGCATTAAAAGTGGATATGGCTATCAGCACACATTTAGCGTTTAAAAAAAAAAAAAAAAAAAAAAAAAAAAAGCATCACTTACACTGACATTGTGATTGTGTCATCATTTATGTTTGAAATGAAAATAAAATGATTGCATTTTATTTTTTTTTCTGATTGAAAGAAAAAAAAAAAAGAAAACACTGAAGACCTTGGTACAGTATTTGCTTATAGATATTTCATGTGCTCCTTGCCATCCTTTGCCTATGGCAACTTCAAAACAACAAAATGTGAAAGAGATTCACATGTACATTACGAAACATTGAGACAACATTGCACTTTTATTTAAATTCATAACTGTATATACTGTCAACTTCACTGAGGAAGGTTATCTGCGGTGGTCAGTACAGGATGGGATAGAGCAAGGAGGTGTGTGTGTGTGTCTAATAGATGCAACTTTTGTGAAACAACATGTACAAGGCGTAGATATTTTGTTTTGAAGATTAAGAACCGTTTGAATTCATCTTAGACGAGTCTCCTCCTCTTGCAATCCCTCTCCATCTGGTCTTCGGAGGCAGATTTGACTGTGGAGGCCCCCAATGGGGACACAGAGTTGAGCAAGGGGTCCTCAGATGCCTGGCCGAACAGAGCCAAGAGCATGGCCACACCGAAACCAGTGGCTCGCTCCCCCTGTTGACAATCCACATTGAGGAGTTATTAATAATTCTTGAAGAAATATGCTTAATTTCGAATTATGCTCAGTATATACGCACAGCATGGACAGGTGAAGCGATGTCCACATGTACCCAAATGCCTGGCCAATCAAAACCCAGATGAGAGCCAATGAAGAGGCCAGCACAGGAGCTCTGCGCATTCTCACGGTCCTGTGGACACAGAACACAAGCACCCATGTAAAATCAATTCAGGCAAAAATCATTAAATTACTATTACAATTATTTATATTTCATTTTGTCCAAGGTTGTGGTGAACTGACAATTTCAATTCAGACCAGCAATAAAATAATATAAATATAAAACAAAATAAAAAAATTAAATAAAATGAAATGTAAAATAAAAACAGAAATAAAATAAAAATGTAAAAGTAAAATAAAAAGTAATACAATAATAAATTTTAAAAAATACATATAAAGTAAAATTAAGCAAAATAAATACAAATAAAAGTAATAATAAAAAGCTAAATAAAATAAAGCTCATGTCCTCACACACACACACACACAAATATAATAAAAAATTATTATGTACTGTGTGATGCACAATTACGTTAACTTCCATCACTGTACTGAACATTTATTCACACTCTTCATCCCTTTTCACTCCACACCCGTCTCTTCCCTTTTTCCTCACCGCCACAGAGTTCTTCATGTCGGCCACAGCTGAGGTGAATTCACTGAAGTGAAGCTCGGGGCAGTAGACCAGAGGATGCGCCAGGTCTCCGCTGCTGCGGCCCGCTCTCACACAAGCGGCCTCCCACTGCTCATTGTTGGTCATCACAGCAGCGTGATACTTCCCTGTGGAGATTCCCTACAAGAGAAAACAGCAGACATTAAAGGCAACATAAAACAGGAGAGACACAGGGTGTTTCAGTAGTGTGGGACTTGATGTTTTGATTGGGAATTAAATGGATAAAGAAAAGTGGCAGTTCCATATAAGAATGAAATTGCATGTTGATATAAAATGCTACATACACTACAGATTAAAAAATTCTGCATTTGTTTGTTCAAACATAGTAAAGATATTGTAAAATATTATTCCAATTTAAAATGCTTTCTATTTGAATATATTTTAATATGTAATTTATTTCTCTGATGCAAAGCTGAATTTTCAGCATCATTACTCCAGTCTTCAGTGTCACATGATCCTTCAGAAATCAGTCTAATATTCTGATTTGCTGAAATATTTCTTATTATTATCAATGTTGAAAACAGTTGTGCTGCTTAATTTTTCGTAGATACTGCAATACATTTTTTCAAGATTTTTTGATTAATAGAAAGTTCAAAAGAACAGCATTTAATTGAAATAGAAATTTTTGGAACAATATACATGTTTTTACTGTCACTTTTGATAAATTTAATGCATCCTTGCTGAATAAAAATATATCAGCAACACTGATCATCATCAGCACCAGTGAGGATCTCACTGACTAAAATACATGACAAAGACAAAGAAGTGATTATCAAAAAAAAGAATACTAAAGGTTTCATCACATGATTATGAACAAGTTCAAAGTCAGGGTGCAACCAGTTTTTGCCAAGATCCAAAGTGCAACAGTTTAAAACAGCATTATGTGTTAGCTGTTAAACAGAAGTGGTTTGGGTTCTGGCTTTCCTCCAATTGTTCCTGATATCACGTGACACTTTGAATTCTCTTTTTACGCTTAGCTTGAAAAACAATCTGGCCCAGAGATCTTGTCTCGAACACTTACAAGATCTTGTTCCTAGTCAAAACTGTAAAAACTTGTATTCACACATCTCTTTGAAGATGGAATGACTGCTTTGAAATTTAATATGGAATTATTACCTTTTCAGGCTTAAGAAAAGAAGATCTTCACACACCAATATGTCAGCACAAACACACCTGAGCGCCGGTCAGCGTTGCCATGTCCAGTATGATGTCCGCAGAGAGATCTTTGCTTGCATATACAACACCATCAGAGAGCACCAGCCTCCCTTCAGCATCTGTGTTGTTTATCTCCACTGTCCTGAGAAACAATGGAAACACACCTCAGTTTTAATCAAATTGCATGTTGATGGATAGGACACAACTAGTTATACATCAATAGCTGACATGCCAACACTTACTTTCCAGAGTACAGAGTGTGTATATCATCTGGTCGAGTGGCTGTAGGTCCCACTGAGTTCTCAGCCAGGCAGAAGACCGCATGAAGGTTGTCCTTAAAGCCCTGAGACAAAACAGAAATCAGTGTCAGAGTTTAAAACCTGGGCTAAGGTTACACCTGGTATTAACATCCATTTTGTGTGATGCGGTTACAAATATTGATGTAAACGGGTTATAAACTTTTTTTGAAAGAAATTAACACTTGTATTCAGCAAAGATGCATTAAATTGATCAAAATGACAGTAAAGACCTTTATAATGTTACACAAATTTCTATTTCAAATAAATGCTGTTCTTTTGATTTTTTTTTTTAATTCATCATGGAATCCTGAAAAAATGTTTCCACAAAAATATTAGGTAGCACAACTGTTAAACATTTATAATAATAAGAAATGTAGGGCTGTCACTAACGATTATTTTGGTAATTGAGTAATCAGTCGATTATTTTGATGATCAATCAGGTAATCTATAGATTATTGTGATGATTAATTGGGTAATCTGTCGACGGTTAATGGGTAATCTGTCGACTATTTTGATGGATTAATCAGGTGATCTGTCAACTATTTTGACGATTAATCAGGTAATCTGTCGACTATTTTGACGAATTAAATGGGTAATCTGTCGACTATTTTGACGGTTGATGGGTAATCTGTTGACTATTTTGACTGTTAATCGGGTAATCTGTTGACTATTTTGATTGTTAATCGGGTAATCTATTATTTTTTGTGGTTTTTGGATCAAATCCTTGATCAAATCCAAACAACATTTAATTCAAATGTCCACTTAACCTTTAATATACACTATATTGACAAAAGTTTTGGGACGCCTGCCTTTACGTGCACATGAACTTTAATGACATCCCATTCTTAATCCGTAGGATTTAATATGGAGTTGGCCCACCCTTTGCAGCTATAACAGCCTCAACTCTTCTGGGAAGGCTTTCCACAAGGTTTAGGAGTGTGTTTATGGGAATTTTTGACCATTCTTCTAGAAGCACATTTGTGAGGTCATGCAGTGATGTTGGCGAGAAGGCCTGGCTCGCAGTCTTCGCTCTAATTCATCCCAAAGGTGTTCTGTCGGGTTGAGGTCAGGACTCTGTGCAGGCCAGTCAAGTTCCTCCACACCAAACTCGCTCATCCATGTCTTTACGGACCTTGCTTTGTGCACTGGTGCGCAGTCATGTTGGAACAGGAAGGGGCCATCCCCAAACTGTTCCCACAAAGTTGGGAGCATGAAATTGTCCAAAATGTCTTGGTATGCTGAAGCATTAAGAGTTCCTTTCACTGGAACTAACTCCACACCATAATCCCCCCTCCACCAAACTTTACACTTGGCAAAATGCAGTCAGGCGAGTACCGTTCTCCTGGCAACCGCCAAACCCAGACTCGTCCATTGGATTGCCAGACAGAGAAGCATGATTCGTCACTGCAGAGAACACGTCTCCACTGCTCCAGAGTCCAGTGGCGGCGTGCTTTACACCACTGCATCCGATGCTTTGCATTGCTCTTGGTGATGTAAGGCTTGGATGCAGCTGCTCGGCCATGGAAACCCATTCCATGAAGCTCTCTACGCACTGTTCTTGAGCTAATCTGAAGGCCACACAAAGTTTGGAGGTCTGTAGCTATTGACTCTGCAGAAAGTTGGCGACTTCATGCGCTGACCCCGCTCTGTGATTTTACGTGGCCTACCACTTCGTGGCTGAGTTGCTGTTGTTCCCAATTGCTTCCACTTTATTATGATACCACTAACAGTTGATCGTGGAATATTTAGTAGTGAGGAAATTTCACGAATGGACTTATTGCACAGGTGGCAACCTATCACGGTACCACGCTTGAATTCACTGAGCTCCTGAGAGTGACCCATTCTTTCACGAATGTTTGTAGAAGCAGTCTGCATGCCTAGGTGCTTGATTTTATACACCTGTGGCCATAGAAGTGATTGGAACACCTGAATTCAATGATTTGGAGGGGTGTCCCAATACTTTTGGCAATATAGTGTATCTCATCAGACTGCATATGCCTTCCCAAATACACATTATTGGAAACCCAAATAAACAACACATGCAGAGACTGAATTCATGTAGAGCAGCATTTACTATGAACAGAGCCGCTCTGAAATGCTCGTCTGTGAAATGCGCCACTTCCAGTATTTTGCCAGGTTAATCAACACAGGTAAACTGCAATCAAGGATTTTTTTTTTTAAATTGAGCACTCGAATTTAATGAAGGAATCGTAACAGCCCTAAAGAAAAAAGTTTATTGAGCAGCAAATCAGCATATTAGAATGATTTCTGAAGGATCATGCGACACTGAAAACTGGAGTAGTGACGCTGAAAATTCAGCTTGGCATCACAAAAATAAATTACATTTTAACATGTATTAAAATAGAAAACTACTATTTTAAATTGCAATAATATTTCACAATATTACTGTATATTTGATCAAATAAATGCAGCCTTGGTGAGGAAAAGAGACTTCTTTCAAAACATTATAAAATCTTAGCAACTCCAAAGTTTGGAATGGTATATTGATTGATGTCACACACACTTAAATGTGTGCTGTGCAGTCATGAAATCAAACACCCTCCCGTAAACAAGATATTAGATGGTCACTGTGGACATATTTGGGATTAATACCAAGGTGTAAAGAGCAATCCGTCTCAGATGCCCACTTGTGATCAGACCACCTGAGACAGGGGTTAGGACCTTTAATGTAGATAAGTTTAGCAGCCAGTGACCTTCTAGCTACCAGAACGATAAATCTCTTTGCAGTACCTGTTTAACAGTAGCTTTAAAAGCTCCTAAAATGGCCGCGGCTCCTCCACAGTCTCTTTTCATTCCTGGCATTGTGGTCTATAAGGGGAGAAAAAAATAAAATGTAAAATCAATCATCTTAAGTAGTGTCATTGCAGATATAGTGTGGTGTTTATAGGTGAAGTGTGTCATTTCTGTGCCTCTAGAGGCACCAAACAGAATTGCAAAATATCTGTCTTCTTTGGTCTGACAAACTCCCACTCTTGATGGCAATTTTTGTGGAATTTTGGTTACTTATAGTATACACTGCTGCACATTAGACTGGAATGGGTTTAATATTAATACCAAAAAAAAATTACACACTTCGCCTTTAAGAAAAAAAAACTCATTGAGTGCTCTGCCTATCTTTTAGTGCACTAGGCTGACGGTGAGGTGGGGTATTTACTTTGCCCTTGATGCTGAGACCACCGGTGTCATAGACAATGCCCTTGCCCACCCAGGCAATGGTCTGTGTGGCACCTGAGGGGGTGTGGCTAAGAACAGCCAACGCAGGAGGGTGCTGGGCAGCTTTACCAACTCCGTAGATGCCTAAAGAGAAGAGATTTTGCACACATGAACATATGCACAGGGTAACGGTCGCTTGCATTTTCAAGCTTAAAATGACATTTTCCTTTACATGCCAGAAAAACTTCATCTAGAGGAATAAGCCCAAAGTCAGCTGTTGTAAAATAACATATTCATTGACTCATCTTGTGATGAAAGCACAAGCTCATCATTTTTATCATAGATCAGAAAATGTTGCAATCTGCTGACTAGAATAAACTCAAGATTACCTCCAAAGCCCTTTTGTTTCAGTTCTTCTCCTCTAATTATAGTTGGAGTGATGCCTAAGCTATTCCCCACTGCCTTGATTTCCTGAAGAAGATTGCATAAAATATCATGAGTGGAAAAGTCTATTTCAGCAATTTCAGTGTTAACTAAAACTATTAAAAATAATGTTAATTAATTGAAATAAAGCTGAAATAAAATATAAATATTAAATGAAAACTACCTGGAATAAAATAAGTTTAAGTTAAAGTACAAAAATGACTAAAACTGAAATAAAAATAAATTAAAACTAAATAGAAATATTAAAAAAGGTAACACTTTAACAACATGAACTTAATGAAAAATATTTTTAAAGCATTTATTAATCTTAGTTAATTTCAGCATTTACTAATACATTATTAAAATCAAAAGTTGCATGTTCATATTATTTAATGGACCTGAGCTAACATGAACAATGAACAACAGTTGTATTTTTATTAACTAACATTAACAAAGATTAATAAATACTGTAACAAATGTATTGTTAATTGTTAATGTTAATTAATGCATTAAATAACAGAAGCTTATTGTAAAGAGTTACAAAAAAAAAAAACAATATAAATGACAGAGGCCTTCAACAAAACTACTAAAACTAAAATTAAAATAAAAACTGAAAATATAAAAATAAAATTATACTAATATAAATAATACTAAAAGCAGTGTTTCACAGAGATATCCAAACATCGAGGATAAACGCTTGCCTCCAGGAAGTCATCAGTATTCATCTCGCTGCATGGAGTGTCCACGATTCGAGCAGCCAGACGAACTCCATCCGCTGCATTGGCAAGACACTGGAAACAAACACACACACATTCATACGGATCTAATAGAATGATGCATAAACATACATGAACTAGTAACAGTGGTATGAGCTGACTGTAAGGTAGCCAACTTGATCTGTGGCATGAGGAAGTAGATCCAAACACTTTACCTCCAGCGTAGAGACCTCCAGAGGGCCGTTGTCCTGACCCACAGAAACAAACTCCACAGTGACGTGCTTCTTCTCTGTCCTGCGAGAAGACACTGAACGGCGGGTGAACAGCGGGAAAGCTCGGGCAATGGCACACGCAGATGCGAACACATCAGAACGCTCGCACACCATCTGAGGAGCCAATAAGAAACTTACCACGTGGCATCAACAGCATTTGTGGCATAATACTGATTTCAATAGGAAAAAACTGCAAATTGTATCTTGATTTTAACATTTAGTGAGTTGTGGCTATACTTTTGAAACACTATGCATTTTAATATTTACCATTTTCCATTGTAAATGGAAGCTGTCTTTTATAAACATGATTTTTCAATGGTTAGATCTGTAACTGTAATTCATATGAAATAACATATTAAAAATATACAATTTAATATTTATTTTACACACACACACACATTATGCACTCTGCTTTTCACTTATTGTGTTTCATTATCAATCAAATCATTCTCTCTAAAGTAAATGGGTGTATGTTTCTGGTTCATGGTGATGAATATTGTTAAAAAAAAAAAATTGTAAACTGAGGAAATATGGTTCTTTAAAGGTGAAATATGTAGGATTTTCTGTCTGCTAGGAGGTCGCTAGAGGCCTATTCAAAACAAAGGCGTAGCTTAATGACGTGAAGTTTGAGCACGGAATCTTGAGACATGTGGTCTTCACATCACAGCCGGTGGAAAATAATCGGGATAGGACTCGGGAAGAAATCATGTTCATGGATGCAATTATTATCGTTACTGTAGTATGAAGCAGAGCAGGACCGAGTGTTGTGGGAGCTGAATGAGGCCCCTGGAGCGATTGTGCAACACACGCCTCACGAGCAGCGAAACTTTTATTATGCCACAGTCGCCGGCGCTGCTTCCGCTTTTCCGGTCATGAGTATGAGGAAACGCAGCTCTGTTTATCATATTAGATACATTTGAGTGTGTTGAAAATGATGTTATAACGTTACTCATATGCGTTCGCTCGGCGGCTGCTGTAAGACACTTGTTGCACACTGGAGTAAGATAGATCGATTTTAGAATATCATATTAAATGCTGGATGGCTTGTGTTGATAAATGACATGTAATTAATTTTAAAACGTATTGTATGATGGAGAAAATGCTGTATTACTGTTACTAAAAATAAAGCTGCATCTGATTACGCTATGTTAGCTACTTCACAAAATAGTGTTTTTCTCTGAGGAATGATAAAGCGTGGTACTCACAAAAAAAAAAAAAAAAAAAAAGAAAATTAGATTTAAACAATAAGACTAAACGTGTTGAGCTATATAACAATAATTTGTTTTCTGTCTATAAATATATCAAAACAGTTGTTCCCTTGTCTATTAAAACATGTAAATATTAAAGCGTCTTTGGTGTTTCCATGGCTTCTACAAAATAAAACCGGAAACCAAGGCTAACGTGGGTATGACGCAATTGACAGGCGACTCCTCACACATCCCGGAGCCTTGGTTAAAATTGCAATTTTCTTAAGATTTACAAATAGTTGGAAACATTTGGGATATTGTAAGGACTCAAGTGAACACAATATATAACACTGGCCTAGTGCTTTTTGGATATTTTACTGCAAAATTCTTACATATTGCACCTTTAAATGAAAGCATCACCATGACCCTGGACCACAAAACCAGTCATAAGTCGCACAGGTATATTTGTAGCAATAGCCAACAATACATTGTAAGGGTCAAAATTATCGATTTTTCTTTTATGCCAAAAATCATTAGGATATTAAGTAAAGATCATGTTCCATGAAGATATTTTGTAAATTTCCTACCGTAAATATATCAAAAATTTATTTTTGTGAGTGGATATGCGTTGTTAAGGACTTCATTTCGACAACTTTAAAGGAGATTTTCTCAATATTTAGATTTTTTTGCACCCTCAGATTCCAGATTTTCAAATAGTTGTATCTCGGCCAAATATCCTAACAAACCATACATCAATGGAAAGTTTATTTATTCAGCTTTCAGATGATGCACAAATACCCTTACGACTGGTTTTGTGGTCCAGGGTCACATATGAGGGAGAAGGAGATACAGAGATTGTAAGCGTCACATGGAAATTATGATCAACATAAAATGAAAATGCAGACTAAACATTAAGCCACAAGCGGTCGAGAACAATGCAGTCTGAAACAGTTGAAATATTTTCCTAGTCTATCTGAACAAAAGGACTACATTTTACAGGAAACTTGATGAAGAGGGACCCAATTAGATTTATAAGCATATGAATAATGGTGTGAAATGAGACTGACCACAATGCAGCGGTTGTTGCCAGCAGGCAGGCAGGTTCGGACCAGACGGGTGAGGAAGTGGGCAGATGATGGGCTGTTGTGACGGCTGACTCGTGAAGGAAGGGCTGCCACAGCTGCATGACTCAAATACAGTGGGCAACTATCCGTAGGGTTGGGGTTGAGAGAAGACAAAGCTGCCTGCCATATCTGAATGCAAATACAGCACACATAAACAAAAATGTGTGGCAAAAAAGGTAGTGCAATGCAATGTTATTAACTAGTGTATCTGAAACCTAATCTAGTGTGAAGAAAAATAACATCATATAGACCATCATACATACACAGGCAATAAAAGCAAAACATCTAAACAACCCAGACAGTCAGGTCTATCAAGAAATCTTGATGATGATGATGATAAACGTTCACTTGACAGATTTAATCAAGCATTACAAAACAACACAATGTGTTTGACTTTGTAAGAAAGTACTTATCATATTCATAAACATTAGTATTTACAGTGTGCTCCAAAATATGTTCATAAATATCACAGTTGCACATGTCCAGTATAAAGCAAAAATGTATTGCCATGGTACCACGTTAAAAATACCACAATATTACTATTACCATGGTGAAAGTGGTATTAAATCGTACTGGAAGTACCACTGTATGCCCAAAATACCATGATATTGCAATGTCCAATATCAATAGACAAGTATTACAATGGTACCTTTTGTTAGTGGACAGAATTTGACTGTTAAAAAAGTCATTATTTCATTAAATTAAGAGTCAGTGAAGAATAATAACTTAACTAGCCAAAATGACTTTATTATCTTTTTATAAATATCTATAATTGACGTTTCCATTAGTAAATGCAGATTAGCGGTCTGTTACACAACACTAGTGAGTCCAGGCAGATTTCTCCGATAACTTTAGCCTGTAAGCTAACGTCAATGTGTTTACAAGCGGAGTTACTTTTTATTAAACATTTCGTACCTCTTTTGTGACCACTGGCTGCAGTTTCCCTTTCACCTGGGTCCAGTTGATCTGTTGCAGATTGGCGAGCTGGCCGACGATGAGGACCGGGCGGTTCTGCGGCTCTGAGTCCCCGGCAGAAGCCTTGAACTCGAGCACTACGTTCGCCATCTTCCACCCGAGTGACAGTCTCTCTTCAGAAGGAAGATGCACTTTAACCTTCCGCTTCTCCTGCCTGTCTCGCGAGCCCTTGTGCTGAGAGCGCTATTGATTTATTTATTTAAATCTAGCCTAATTTTTCCCCCCACTGGTTTTCGAACAATAAAGTGCTAATAAAAAGGCTAAACGTAATACTGTACTAGCATTTGAAGTATCTTGGAGTACCATGATGTACGAATATATCATTCAATACAATAGCCTACCTGTATGAAAGAACCACGCCATGTTTATAATTTAAACACACAGCAAGAGGCATAAAAACATTTTAAACTATGGCCAACTGAGCAAAAATATGAAATTTGGTGCAGTGGCTGATATTTATGACCACAAAGTAGGATGAAATTATGAAATTTAGCTTGTAATGTAACTCAATGAGATCTTTATAAGGGAATAGCAGACCTCTTACATAAACTGCATATAAATATCAGTTGTCACTCTACATCTCCCAGTAATGACAAGTGGATCTCCCATTATTTAAAGACGAAGAGTGACAACTGATATTTAATATAATGTCTTCGTACGGTGATGAAAGTAAACTAAATAAAAAAACTGGTGTAGATAGTTTATTTATAAAGTGCATAAAAATACCACACAACATGCGTCTTTATATATATATTTGTTTTAATTTCATTAAAAACCTGTTCAGCGTTTACAGAAGGTTCAGATAGCATACAGTAGTACCGTAATGGCAGAAAAATAGTATAATATTCACACTGGGTTTTACGCCAAAACTATGGAGAAAACCACATGAAATGGATTTAAGCCTTGAATGTGCAGTTATATTTTCTTCTCACCTTCTAAAATAACATACTGAAAAAACAAAAATAAACTGTCTCTGGATCATGGTCAACTTTTATCATTTTACCCCATCATACAGTAGTGGTGCAATTACCCTTTACAAAAGCCAACAGGAATTGATTCTTGAAAGGACAGAAAAAAGTAAATCATTACAATATACAAAAAAAAAAGAAAAGAAAAGAAAAGAGACAGCCCAGGCTCCAGACATTGCTACCAACGGACAACAATAGAACTCCATAAACTCTGTACAAGTATTTGCATCTAAAATAAATAATTTCTTCTTGTACAGGGAACAGTAGTTGTAGAGTCAGTCAGCATACCTGACCGAGCTTCAGTCTGCGACTGAAGGTCAAAGTTCAGTTTAAGATCAAAGGTCAGACTGAAAGATACGTAGTGACAACACCAATGAAACAAACAAAAGCTTTTCAAAAGACATCCAAGTTTACACACAGACGTCCACTCTTTAAGGCAAGGAACAGAGTGAAGCAAAAAATCTTGATGAATCACTCCTGCTTTTCACTGAATAAATCACTGAAATGATACTGATATCATGACAACAACACTGCCAATAAAACAGACAAACACATGATGGTACATTATACGCCTCCATCGACATGAGCAGAGGAAATAACGCTCAGTTATGGACGCTCATAAAGGACAATGTAACATTCAGTTCATTCAAAACCGGTCATAAACCCAATGCTATACATTTTACCACATAGAAATAAAAAAAAAATAAAATTAAAAGTTTGTAGAAAGAACATGCTTCGACTATATGTTCCTCATTCTTCAACTTCCTCCACGGTTGATTGGAGTGTCAGTGCACAAAAGTGGAAATTCCAAAAGATTGAGTTACGGAAAAACAGACTTTGTGACGTCACATTAAACACACACACATCCTAACCTACAAGCAATATCTGATTCAGAGGCAGCTTTCACGATAAGATGGTTTCTGTGAGGTGTCACTGTAGATGCTCACTACTGAAACCAAAAACGTGCGACTCTTTTGAAAACATGTTCAGGTGACATTTAACCCCAAATTCAAAAGAATATATATTAAGAGTTTGCATCGTGAAGTTATTTTGATGACCATTAATCCCATTCCTCCTCATTCCAATTTACTTTACATTATTCTTAAATGGTGATTCCCATTAAATTTGTATAATTGTTATACAGTAAAAATACTGTAATACTGAAACTGTACTTTATTTGTTCTTTTAAAAAATAATTCTGCATTACAGTAAATGACAACTGAGGGGGAAAATGTGATTCATAATGCCAAAAAAAGAGGAAAATAATAAGGTTTTTAGGATATATATAAACATATAATTTCATATTTCTTTCTATTGGTGTGAAATATGACCTGAACAACATTCTTTTGAAGAGATTCACCCAAGATCATGATCATCTTCAAGAAGAACAGACCACTGAGGATACCTTATCTTTTCCCATCGTCTTCCTGTTTACTCTTCAAATTAGATGACAAGAGCGGTTGAGACGAACATGCTGCCATCTAGCATCCATGCTCCTAAGTGCTGTGCTTGTGCAGGACAAATGAAGAAAAACGGCCCTTTGATACTAACACTGCCTCTCACTGCAGAATTAAACACAAGAACTGTCTCCAGACACTGCACTCGGTGGCCAGCAGGGGGCGTCCTTATCTGCTTCATTTTGTTGTGTAGTATTTTAAAACGTAAGCACCAAACGTTCGACAAATAATCCACCCTCAAACAATAGTCTTAAAAGTCAGCATGCATACCCACACACACACACACACACACACACACACACACATAGAAATACATGTTTTTTTTTTCTCATCCATACAGGTATGTCCCTCTTAGAGGCCATGGAATGATTCAACGAAACTTTGTCCCAAACAGAACAAGTATTAGAACAACAACAATGACAAAGAGAATTAAAATGACCAACATCTTGCGGTTTTTCTTCTGGTACTGTTCAGCCTAACAAAGAGAAAAGAAAAGTTGAGTGTGCTTTTTATCTCTAATATGCAATATTACTTTTAAACTGTCATGTGGTTATTGCAAAGTACATTAATATTACACAGCAAGTGATTAAAAAAGTAAACACAAGCAATTAACCTGTGACATGCTGCTTAACACATCATCAGGATTGATAAGAGCCTCACCTTTTGCAACTGCTGCAACCCCTCATCTGTTTTGACACAAGCTTGCTCCACATTGAAGTCGATTCTGTCGAGGACTGTGCCCTGAATTGAATATACACTGAGATTAATGCAGAGGTCTTTAACCCTGCCCCTGGAAACCCAGGGAGCGTCTCAATCAGCTCCCTAGCTCCCGAGCTTGTGAAAATTTTATTTATGAATTCTTATTTAATTCCTATTAAATTAGTTTTTTCAAAATACGATGGAACCTGCTCTATTTAATTATTTTTTTCCCCATCAAGAAGCACACTGACCTGTTCGACAACCATTCCAGCAAGATCTCTAAATATCTCATTAAGGTCAGAGATGGATTGAACAATCTGTCGAATTTCTCTCTCCCGCTCTTCTACTACCACTGAGTTCTGCTGAACCAGAACTAGCTGGTCATCTGTAAATCCCTATGACAGTGAGAAAGACACTTGGTCACACAAAAACAGATGTCAACTGTGTACTGAAAAAATTAATAATAATAATCATAAATCAAATTTCATATTATGGCCACAGACAAATCATATTATACAGCATTCACTCGAAATGTTTGGAATTTAACATTTACAAGCTTCAAAGGACATTAGGCACCAAACATTATAATATAAGTGTTCAATAGTTTTGGCATAAAAGTATAATGTGCAATGTAAAATGGATATTATTTGCTTCCAACAATAGTGCCAATCATTTTTAAAAAAACACTGATTGGCTGATACAAATATGGTCCCCAATATGTAAACATGAATGTAGTATAAATACTGAAACATTTTGACATTATAGACATTATAGTTTTTGTAAAACATTCTCACTCTGTCATATAGCGCAATGTCTTCATTATCCTCCACAAGAGGACCAGAGTCAAAAAAGTGCTTGGATCTTTCTTCACGGTTTTTCATGCCTGAAAATGAAAGCAAATCAAAGAACTGAGCATACAGTGAAAAATGGCAGCATTTTGTATTTCAAAGAGCCTCAATTTAAGCACGAATAGAAGCTAAGGAAACAACAATGAAGAACTTGATTTAAGTATGTTTCACAAATAAATAATCTGAGGTCAAATCTAATGTTCCTTTATGGATTTAGATATCTCAACCACTGGTGCTACAGAGGTTGAAAGTTTTGTATCACAGACCACACAACTGTAGCACAACTATAAAACATCTGTTACCATTTCTGAAAACAAACACAAGTAGTGCAGCTCATCCCTTAAACAGGCATGTGACTGACAAGACAAAGGAAATTAACGTTCCATACAGGGCACACAAAATACAAACCTTAATTAACAAGAAATGTTCTCAGACAAAAATTTTCTTTATTTGCCAAAAATGGCAGACTGCAGGAATATAAGACCTCTTGCTTAACATAGTCAATTTTGTTTATACAGCCCAATATCACTAATGACAACCCAAACAACATCCATCCATTTTGGTTGAGCACTTTAAAATACAACTTTGTTCTCCTAAATCATTAGAAGGGTCTAAAATTTTATTATAAAATATAAAATTATTATGATAAAAATCTTAATTTTTGTCAGGAAATCTTGCGCATCCACTGAGAGAAAAAAAGTCCTGTACACTTATCTATACTGGCGAAAAACTTCTGGATTTGCATATGTTTACTTCAAATTTCTGTAGAGAGAAGTATTATTTTTCCTAACTTTACCCAAAATAGGGTTTTGTGAGCATTAGTGAGTACACACATATGATGTAATACTACTCGTGCAGTACGTCCACAAGTGAGACTCATAGAAGTCACAAAACTTATGACATTCCAGGAAATCCCTTATATGGACAAAGGCTTTCAGAGATCCTGCAGCTGAATAACATGAAGATAGAGACGTTTTGACTAATGAAACGTGAAGGCGATAAACATTCGTTTGCGACAATATATGGTTTAGCTGTGTTCTCAGGTATTTTCATAAGAATAAAGTATATTTATCATGCAATGCTAATCGACATAGCCTTTATCACTGTATAGAATACTATAAAGTAATATAATTTCTGCTTCATTTTATGACATGAAGCCACATTAGCTCACAAAAGGAAGTTTCAAACACTCGAATGACATTTTATGAAGTGAATTTGAAGTAAAACATGTCATTAAATGTTCTCTCAAGCTGTTTATCATATTAGATACATTTGAGTGTGTTGAAAATGATGTTATAACGTTACTTTGTGCGTTTGCTCGGCGGCTGCTGTGAGACACTTGTTGCACACTGCAGTAAGCTAGGTCGGTATAACAATATCATATTAATATAATAAAAACAAAAGAGATTCAAACAATAAGACTAAACATGTTGATCTATATAACAATTATTAGTTTTCAGTCTATAAATGTATTTTTACATTATTTCTCTGGATTTAAACATTCTTGGAAACATCTGGTATAATTCAAGTACAGAAGTCAACAAAATATATAACATTGCTCTAGTGGTTTTTGAATATTTTAATCTAAAAATCATACATATTGTGCCTTTAATTGAAACTCTGCGATCTCATAATCGCACTAAGCCAAATTTTGGTTTAAATTGGGTTAATCGTGCAGCCCTAGATTAACCTCACACACAAACATGTACACAACAAACTCTCACTTCACACAATCAAGTGGCTCTATCTCACGCACATGCAAAACTGCACTGTGGTACATTTTTTCATCGCACAGACCTATTTTCCATAGCATGTGCGACATATGTCGCACTGTACAGCCATGTCAACATATATTTTTGTGTTTCAGTGTGCATACACCTACGTTTTAGGTAGCTTGACTGTGTGTGTCTGAAGTTGATTGACAGTTCTTGAAGGCTCTGGGCCAATGAAGAGACCACATTGGTCAACAGCCTGTTTTCTTGCTCTGTACAGTGATGACTCTGAGTCTGCAGCCCTGTCACGGCCCGCTGGCACCTGTGAAACATCTACACACACATATGCAGATGTTGAAAATCGTTTCGTTTTACGATGTGTGCAGTGATCAATTGCTTTAGTTTTCCTTCGTGTCCACTTCAACCTCTTTAGTTATAACAGATGTCACTGTAATAAAACATGATTTATGTGTGTGTTATTATACCTGTGTAATTTCCTGTGTAGTGATCTCAATGGCATGCTCCTCCTCACTGCTGTCATCTAGCGTGGGACGGTTCATGTGTTTGTCGTGCAGACTAGCCAGTTCCTTCATCTTCTGACGAATACGTGTGATTTCATACTGAATCTGTGGGAACAAGGAATACACTTGATGACAAGAACATTCGAGCTGAACTAACATCTTAATGTTATTTCTAAATGTCATACTTTGTTGACTATGGATAGAAGACGATGTATACGAAGTAAATTATTAATAGGTTCAAGATAAATACAGAAACTGTTCACTCCACTTGTAAATACAAACAAAAATTGTGTTTACAGTAATGCATACAATGCATCATCCATCTAGAACAGTAATCCTACCAGTAAAGGAATTATTTAATTTAACTTCTTTAGAATTTTTTATACAATAAGAATTAATATACACTACACAGTTCAAAAGTTTGGGGTTGGTAAGATTTTAAGGTTTTTGAAAGAAGACTCGTGCTCATCATTACTGCATTCATATAATCAAAAATACAGTAAAACAGTAATATTGTCAAATATTTTTACAATTTCAAATAACTGTTTTCTATTTGAATATATTTTAAAATGTAATTTATCTTAGTATGTCTTCAGTGTCACATGATCCTTCAGAAATCATTCTAATATGCTGATTTAATGGTCAAGAAACATTTATTACTATTATCAAAGGTGAAAACAGTTGTGCTGCTTAATATTTTAGTGGAAATCGTGATACATTTTTCAAGATTTTTTGATGAATAGAAACTACAAATAGGAGCAGCATTTATTTGGAATAGAAATCAATTGTAACATTATACATTTCTTTACTGTCACTTTTGATAACTTTAATATGTCCTTGCTGAATAAAAGTCATAATTTCTTTCTAAAATAGCTTAATAACCCAAACTTTTGAATGGTAGTTTAATCATAATACAAGCAGCATGTACTATACCTGCTATAAAACCAACTGTTCACATGTTTTTGTTTGTACAAACTAAGGGATGAGTCTAAATTATTTTCTCTAGTAATTTATAGCATTCCACAGATGCCATCAGTAGAGCTTAAAGTTGTTTTGAAACTGGAACACTCCTTTAATGTCACTGATCAACAGTGCATCTCATTCTTTCTTTTTAGGAACGCTTAAAACAATCATCTAATTACCTCATCCACTCCCTCCACCCATTTAGGCGGGAGTCTCTTCGTGACACCGATAGCAGCCTCTGGATCCAAGCTAATGCCTGACACGAGGGCCATACGGTCATCAGCCAACTAACAGAGAGAGAGAGAAAGACAGAGAGAGAAAAGACAGCAAACATCACATTTTTTGTTGTTGTTGTTGAGAATATCTGTGCAATGAATTTAAATACGGTACAGCTGTAAAATGTTGCTGCATTATGTATAATTATTGGTAGCTGAAAGCATTACCAAATTAGGCAAAATAGGAGTAAAGGATATAGACGATAGTAAAACAACTGACCCTTTACTAAGCCCCGCCTTAAAAATGGCACTGAACAATCCTACCTTATCCTACTATTGTTCCATTATCAGACAAGCTCTTGCTCTTTTCTAATCAAAGTCTATGTAAGATGTGTGTGTCTGGATAGTTTTGAATGCATTCCCTCATTCCTAAACGAGCATGTAGATCTACATTTTTATTGTGGTGGTAAATTAACAGTAATTAATTAATTCCAACAGGACATTCTGTAAAGCTTGTCTAAGCAAGCAACTGTAACCAAGGGGGCAGAGCTTAGCAATGGGATGTCAATTCAGACCTACCCATAACCTTAAGTTAAAACATCAAGGTTACCTCATCAAACTCCTAATGTGATCAGAAGAGCCCGCGAAGTCCCATCCAATGAGAGGAGAGATAGAAGAGAAGGGGAGGGACATGAGGAGTGAGAGCAGAGGAGCCCAAGACAAAAAGCAGTGATCAGCATCAAAAAGACTGACAGCAGGACTTGGACAGAACTGGACAAATCAGGAACAAAAACCAGTAAATGCAAATAGTTACTTATATGTTAATGCAGATAATGGAAATACATAGATATAAAATATGTGCATTATGTATATAAAATGCATCACGTTGCAATAAAGTTTCAAGGCATGTAAGATTTGTCCATTCCAGCCCAATAACTCCAACATCTCAATCCTACTGTATAATTGTGCTATTGGTTCATAAATTCACTAGATAAGATATTAGGTTTGAAAAATCAACGCACTTTCTGATGTTAGCGAATTTGTAAAAGATTAAGCTGGAAGATAAATCCTATTTTTAACCCAAAACAACACAGTGACATGATTACTGTAGATCAGAGCAATGCACAGCAGAAGATTCTGTCAAGATTTTGCAAGACAGTGCAAGAAGTGCTTAGCTAGATCACAAGAAGTGCAAACAGTGAAAAATCAACATGCAAGCAGATGGCAAGGAATGGAGCCACTACACCAGACAAAACACAAGCAGGCATGACATACGATTGGAATGACGTCCGTGCTAGTAACTTCATCACTCTTCACAGCTTTAAATATTGCACTGACAGACATAGACAATGTGTCTGTCAAGACCCAATCGATACCCTATAAAGATACTATTTAAAATCATGCTGGATACCAGGCCGCCCACCAGCATCAAAGAGAAAGAAAAATGTGATGCATAGCTAATCTGTAGGAAAGATCTACGGAAGATTGGGAGACAAAACATACTGCCTTCCTCTGGAGTCTCATTTTAGAACGGTACAACAAAACTAGACCAAAGTATATGGAAAATCAAAGTTATCAGTGTCTCACAAAAATCTTTTATAAATGTAGCAATAAAGCACACCATTGCAGTTATTAATTATTTATTGAAATGCATAAAAAGCAGGTATTATAACCAGTGTTGGGGATAACGCATTACAAGTAACTTGAATTACGTAATCAGATCACTCTTTTCACGTAACTAGTAAAGTAGCACATTACTTTTAAATTTACAACAAAATATCTGCTAATTTTTCAAATAAGTAACATACAATAACTGTAACTTGCGTTACAACCGCGTTACAATCATGAACAACCGTACAACATCATGACGGTTATTGTAGTTCTAGACTAAATATTAGCATTTACTCATCTCACTTGCACAAAAACAGAGTCAGTATTCCTCAAAATGAATAAAAACAGTGAAATGTAATCTCAGAATATTGCACAAACCAGCAATAATGTAATATATTAAATTAAATGTATTTTTTGTATTTTAATCTCACTTTATTAACCAATGTCCTTGCTGCTGACTTTCGATGATTCAATTCAATCATATTAATAAGGAAAAATTACTTTGTGATAAACATCACAATTGTGATCAGCCTGAAGCTTATTCATTTCACTTTTGAAAAGGCCTTTAATATAACCAAAAATATAACTTTTCTGTTCTTATTAAAAACAAACAAGCAAACCCAGCCCAGGTGAGAAAAAGTAACGCAAAAGTAATGTAACACATTACTTTCCATTAAAAGTAACTAAGTAACGCGATTAGTTACTTTTTAGGGAGCAACACAATATTGTAATGCATTACTTTTAAAAGTAACTTTCCCCAACACTGATTATAACACCATAGACATAGAGGCATAAATTATGATTTTTATAACTTTAACTTTCTAATATATTTTGCATCTTCGACTAACAAACTTAGTGAACAACTCCCAGATAACCAAAATTTATAACTATTTAATTAAAAGTATTTTATATCATCATTACAAATTTCAGGAAAATGTTAACATAAACTACCGTTCAAATGTTTGGAGTCAGTACAGTTTTTGAAAAAGAAATTAATACTTTTATTTAGTAAGGGAGCATTAAATTGATCAAAAGGAATTATAAAATACACTGACATTAACTATTATTATTATTATATTTCACAATATTACCGTTTTACTGCATTTTTGATCAAATAAATGCAGCCTTGGTGAACATAAGAGACAAAAACATAAAAACATTGAATGGTAATGTATACATTTCATATCATCAAGTAACACACTAGACTTAATATGAAGTACCCAGGTAATATTTTCATCACTTATTTTGGCTACAATGACAATATAAAAGCCAACGAACTTCTCTTTATAATATAATGCTTATATTGTTCCACATACGCTATAAATGAATCGGAAAATATACAGCTGCGTTATAATAAAGAGGGTGATCATAAATATTGTAGGGTCACTGCCTGGCATCATGATGTTAACGTCCGCAAACTAGCACGACCATCACCTTTTTAGTAATTTCACTGCCATTCCCGTGTGAGTTAAATCAAAATGCGACTGTATGAAAAGTGTTTCATGATCAGCTAGCTGATTTGCACAGACCTGCCAGCTCCGCACACAGCAAACAAAACACTTGAGGTTTGTTGGACACTGACATCAACAAACACCACTAGCTAGGGATGTTGTCTAGCTAGCTCAGAATCCAACACACACACGCGAAAACATTCAATTCGGACAATGAACGTTAGACTCACCGCAGCATTGCTACGTGTATTCAGAGTACGACGGGGGTCGTATGTACTCACTTGCTCAGCCAAAATCTGCCGGTTTTGGATTGCATTGTTCCGCATTAATAAGAAGGCATCGGTCAGTCGCCGAGTTGCCATGGCTACGGAATAAAAAGAGACTGTAAAATGAAATAACTACGGGCTGCCTCGATGGCTGTCTTGAGATTAGTTACTCAGCTCGTCGCCAAGGCAGCTCTAGCTGGCTACTTGACTAGCGAGCTAGCCTGCAAAACGGCAGGCAGGCTCGCCCAGCAGCTCAGCACCTCCGATTCCGAGAGTTTTCGGCTCTCTTTTAGACCAATGCAGTCCTGCGTCTATAGCCTGTAAAGTACTACAACATTAAAAGACCGACAACCCAAGTTTTCCGCTCGGTTTGGGGCGCAAATGGATCATGTTTGTGACTTCCGTGACGTGGAATACGTAACGTGACATCACAATGAAACTTCCGCTTTGGGCAATGAATATGCAAAAATCAGAGACATTTTTATTTATTATTAATTTGTGGCGCTTTTTTTAACCTTATAGTTTTATTTAGTAAATTTCATATAATAAAAGCAATATTGTATTTCAGTATTTAATTTGCTAAAGTGTTGAAAAGAACTGATATAAAATAAAAGTGCCTTTATTTATTTTCCTTTTATTTCACTGAATGCTTATATCGTCAATGTAATAATTAAAATAATAATAATAAAATAATTTTATCTACTGTGGATGGTTTTGGTTTGTATGTTGTTCATTAATAAGCATTTACTTTTAGAAATGTTTTTTTTCTTCTTTTCTTTTCTTTTTTTTTTTTTTGAATATTGAAAAAGAATATGGTAGATTTGAAAATCAGAATAAGAATGAGCTTTATTATTTTGATCAGAATGAACTTTATTCTTTATAGCTTTATTCATTAATTAAAATATAAAATATAAAACTCATATATTTATTAGTCAAAAGCCATATAAATAAATGTAGGTACATTAGTACATTTTAAACCATTTTGTTTATTCTTCAAATATGAGCATACAAATAATTTTACAAATAATAATACGGCGACTCGGAAGCGCCATATGGCATTTCCACAATCTGCGCTTGCGAAATGTTATCATTTGAAGTTTCACCACACGATGGCAGTGTTTCCTACCTGAAAAAACAACAACAACATACGCAGCACAATCTGACATCAGTGTGGACGATGACAGGGGAAACCTCTGTGTAAACGCTTTTAGAAAAAAGTTCGACTCCAAATGTAGAAAACGTATGGATGTCGATTAGCTGGGGATATATTGAAGGGATAACTATGATAAAATACCTTCCTCCAGTGGCTGGGTGGGAAGTAGACTTTGAGGATCTGCACTGCTGTTGCTTTTCCCATGTGCAGTGCAGCAGAGGAACTAGTCATTTATCTCACTTAACCAGACAAACTCCATCTGTGAACACTGTAAACATGTCTAGTTGTCTCCAGTTTTATTTTCTATCTATCTATCTATCTATCTATCTATCTATCTATCTATCTATCGTTATTTCATAGTTTTGATGACATAACTATTATTCTAGTGTGGAAAATAGTAATAAAGAATAGGTCTGTCCAAATGTTTGACTAATAGTTTACATTTTTTGAAAAGAAAGCGAGAGTTTGCTTTATTTTCTGTGCTAACCAGTGTGACAAGCCAAATCTGCTGGGTTTACGTAAGAAGAGCCCACCCCTGTTGACCTGCTGTCTATATAACTTAAAAGCGTGCATCTTAGGGCGATCCTTCAAAGATGTTCTGCAGAACTGGTGAATTTATTATTGCATACTTCCAATTTATAACAACCTTAAAAAGGGCCCTCCTGCCATGCTACTTAAAGAACTGTGACTTACTGCCAAAGACCAGCAGCCAGCCCCACAGAAACATCATCTAAAGATATGTGCGAGTGAACGGTTGGAAGTTAAACTACAATAGTAGATCCAAGATTACAGAATATTCTGGAATTGAGTATACACAATAAATATTAAATAAAATATAAAGGCATAATAAAACAAAGCTGAGGTTGCAGAATGAGAAAAGACAGATGTAACTGGAGGGTTTATATAATAAGAACATAAACAGACAACTGCAGAATGTATTTTGCATATAAAAGTTCATAAGTGGAGAGCACAGTAATGTTAAGAAGGTTAACTGGAGCCATAAAGCAGACAAAACCCAGCAGTCTTTTTACCTCATCTGGACAGTAACAGAAAAGAGAAGTTGTGACCAAGAGTAACTAGCAGGGATTTCACAAAAAGAACAGCTCTGAAACCCAAATCTACTTCCTACTGTTCAAGACACTCAATCTGGATTTGTATCATATTACACATACATTACAGATTAAAAGTTTGTGATTGGTATGTTTATTAATGTTTTTGAGAGACGTCTGTTATGCTCACCAAGCCTGCATTTATTTAAAATACAGTAAAAACAGTAATAATGTGAGATATTATTACAAAAAAACTGCTTTCTATTTTAATATATTTTAAAATGTAATTTATTCCTGTGATGGCAAAGGTTTGAAAATTTGGTGCTCAAGAAACATTTATTTTTATTATCAAGGTTGAAAACATTAATATTTTAACCATGAGGCATATATATAAATATATATATATATATATATATATATATATATATATATATATATATATACACACGGTATACATTGTTTTTTGAAGAAAATAAAATTTGGCAAATATTCTGGTGTAGAATCATTTTTACATGAAATTTGCAACTCATTTTACTTTCATAATGTGACAAATTTCAAAGTAAAAAAGGATATTATGAGAAAAAATAGGATGGGATTTGATTTTATTTGTTGGAAATTGATTGGATTGTGAAAAACTGACTTAATGGAGTTATTTTAGTATGTTTACACAGACCAGTAATCTTCATCTATTTTGACTTTTTGTTTATTCAAATATTTACTCATCACTTTTAGGATTATCTATGATTAAATAGATCATTATAAACTTTATAATATATGAAGTTATAAATTATAAACTTATAAAAACCTCTTCTTTTTTGTCTTCTCACACATTTGTCTCTCCTCTCTTTTTCCATCACTCAGCTAAGCGTTCTTTTTTTTTTTTTCCCTCACGGTTCAGTGTGAGATTCTCCTCTCTGCTTCATCTTAACCCTCCATGCGTACCCAAACCCCGATGTCCGTCCTCACACACACATTTACACAGACCCCAGCAGCCACATTCATCATGCTCCTTCAGCCCATTCATCACATCCCCCTGAGCCCCCACGGTTCTCTCAGACACAGGCATGGAGTTAGCAAACATCTCATGGAATTTAGGGCTGTGGTCAGGTTTTTAATGTTTTACAGCGAGTCTCTTGCAGTTCACAATTCCCCACAGCGCGGAGGAACTCACGGGGAATGGAAGGAGAACGCATGTGTACGTAATAAGAATGATGTATGCTCAAGTGCAAAAAGTCCCACAGACTGTTTATAGTGTTTTCATACTTTGTGGCCCTGAGTGATGACATTTATTTGCCCTTGACAGAAGAGGAATCTCTTTGATTGTGTTCGACCTGAGAGCTGATAAGAGTGACAGCACCTAGTGTTGTGCCCGGTTTGCTCTGTCACTGAAAAGATAGCAGGGCTATTAGCAAAAGCTTTTGACATCACAATTTAAAGAAAGTCAGAAGGGATACAATCCATATATGTCAAAAAAAAAAAAAAAAAAAAAAAAAAATACAGGTGTCTTGCATCTAATCTTTTGCATGTCATTGTGACAAGCAAACTACCAAATTAATAAATGCACTTTACAATAAGTTTTCAATTAGTTATCATACATTTTTTTAATATACTATAAAAATATTCAATAATAATTCATTCACTTCAAATTAATATACATTGTTAATTCTTTGTTCATAATGCTAATTTATACAGCTTTAAATGTTACACATGTATTAGTAGGCAAGATTAGCTAAATGCTATAAAAATATTATTCTTTGTTATTTTTTATATAATTTTAATTATTAATTTGAATGTATAGAACATTAGAATTTTTTATTCAATTTTAAAATGTGCACATCAATATAACATACATGCATCATGCAAATTTACTTTACACAAACTTTATACCCTACAATTGCCAAAGCCTATATATATATATATATATAGTGTTGGGTGCAATTAATTAGTAAGTAATCTAATTACTGTAATTTAATTACTTTTCCCTTGAAAAAGTAAATTAAGGGATTACTCCTCATTTTACTGTAATTTAATTACAAGTTACTTCTGATGTAATGGGGTTATGAGCAATCTAACTTCCGTATTCTGTAAAATAGATCAGATCACTTCCGGTTTAGGTCTTTTGTGTGTTCTTCATGAAAAATTTGCTGTTTTATTCAAGATAACTTAAAAGGAGCGAGCAAAGATTAGCGTAACTGATGTCCCCCGCATATGTAGATTGATATTTAAAAGCTTTTTTCATTTTTCTTCTTCACACTAACATTTAGATATTTAACAGAATAAAACAGCTATGACAATGTGAACTAGGTAGTTTCGCTGATTACCTTAAAAGTCCATAGATATGCCGTCAGTTCATACTGCTAACACTTTCTCTGACAAGCGGATGCAATGAGACCAGTTTTCCGCTTTGGTCATGTGACGTATAGCCTACTGTAGATATACAACAATTCTAAATAAAACAATAGTGGATTTAACATCAAAATTCAATGTTTAATGTTAAAATGTATGTTTATAATGTAACCTTCTTCCTTTACACACTTTGGTGAATTTAAGAATAATTTATACAATATTGTTAATTTGAAAGAATTAAAAGTGCTTCAACTGGTTAAAGTTTATATGGGATTAAGAAAGTAAATAGTAATAAGTAATCCAATACTTTGAGAGTAAGAGTAATTAGTACAGTAATCTAATTACACTGTTGTGTAGGCCTAATTAGTAGCTAGTAATTAATTACTTTTTTGAGTAACTTACCCAAAACAGTGTAAATATAATGCTAGAAGGTAAAAAAAAAAAAAAAAATCCTTTTTTTTTTTTTTAACTTACTTCTAGCGCCTAGCTTCCGCTAAGAAACCAGCATTAGCTATTCAGTATGCTAACATTTAATGCCATGACTGACCAATAAGAATCAAGTATTACAGAGCGTCGTGTGATAATATGGAATCAATGAGATCTCGGCTGCGTCCGAAAACTGAAAATGCTGCCTTCGGAGGACACATTTCAAGGCAGGAAGGCATCAAGGCGTTGGCTTTACTTCCTGTTTCCTGAGATACCTTCATCTGATTGATTTCTGAGCTAAAAAATTAAAGATGGCGTCCTAAAGTTGAGTTTCCTGGTCAGTTTGTGTGTAAATGTATGTTTTTAAGCAACATTTCCACTTTTGATGTCATTTCTAGCGAGAAATTACTACTGTAGTAATTAAATATTTGTTTAGTTCTCACCAAAGCTCGCGCTATTTTGCGGTAGATCACTAAACTGTAACGCTGCCTCAGAAGTCTGTCCGAAGTCAGTTTCGTGAGGTACCTTCATGCACAAACGCTGCCTTACAAGTCATTCCCTGATAGGGCAGCAAGGCAACAAGTCAGCTTCCTAGGTTTTCGGATGCAGCCCTCCTTTCTGTCTTTTACATACATAAATAGCCATAGCATTTGCTTCTGCTGCTGTTTATTGACTCATCAGCACAAATGAGATATGTTGATATGACCGGAAAAGTGTTGTGGCGATGCTGCTAACCGTGATGCTTCGTTCCGCCACCCGCCGCGGCCTCTCGCAGCACCTGTCACCCAGCGGCCGTGAATGGAGCGCGGAGCACCGTAGACATGTGTTCCTCAAACATTCCTTCCACATCGCTCATAAATCACCATTACCCGGCCACTCAGCTCTGCCAGCTGGATCTCCCCTCTCAAGCGCATGGGGTGGGCAACCCTTTTAAACTACATTTTTACAGGAGAAACTTTATACTAAAGTTATTTTTGCAGGGTGTTTGTGTTATCTTTAGTGTATTTAGTGCATTTGAGAAGTGGTTTCTTTCTTACAATGAACGCATGTATTTGTTTTGTAAACTTTCAGACGCTGGCTATTTAGACACTTTGACATGAGAAGGGTTAAAGGTGATTGATGATATGAGGACCAGAACGAATCATGTTTCCATAGCCAGCCGAAACTCAACACACCTGCCACAATCCATGAATCACCTTTAAACGATCATCATCGTTGGGTATTTTTCCTGTACAAATGATGGCTAATATTATACAGAATATATAATAATCTAATAAATGCACACAATTCAAAAGGTTGGGGTCAGTAAGACTTTTGAATAAAAATTAATAATTCTATCCATCTATGAGCTTATGAGTTTAGAAGTTCATTTGAGTAACTTTACAACAAACAAATGAATGTTAGACAGTACCGGCATATTTTCCATAATATTTATTTTATTTCAATGGCTTTAATCAGGACGTTAAACACCCGTCCACCAATTCTTTGGGGGTCTCCTATTTTTCCAGCTCTGCGACCTCAATTCTTCAAACACCTCCGCAATAATATTCTCAGTGTCTTTTGTTTTCTTTGCTTGTCGTAGGCTATTAGCTTTGATAAAACGTCCATTACTCTTTTATGAGCTACTCTAGATGTTTCGGCAGGAGCTGAGGAAACCTCAGACTCTGACATGCACTGTGTCTCATAAGCTCTCGCCACACATGGGCAGATGGGATCAAATATCAATGTGAAATTCCTCATCGCTGAGCTACCTGGCCTGTCTATTATTGGCCCACATGCCACAGAGGGGCTGCAATGGTGGCATGATTATATAGGTGCTACAGACTGGATGGAATCTGAAGGGCAGAGGTTCAGATTATAAAGAATGTGAGGTTTTGTGTGTGTGTGTGAGAGAGAGAGAGAGAGAGAGAGAGAGGAAGGAGGGAGAGAAAGAACAGAGTTTTAGAAATAGTTGCATTAAAGGGTTTGTTCACCCAAAAATGAAATTTATCCCATGATTTACTCACCCTCAAGCCATCCTAGGTGTATATGAATCAATGCGTACGGCCATCTGCTGGAAGCTAGTTATTAGTTAATAAAGTTTTAAATATGGATATTTTTCTTAAGAACGCTTCACTTCAGAAGGCCTTTATGAACCCCCTGGAGTCATATGGATTACATTTATGATGAATGGATGCATTTTTGGGGGGCTTTAAAACACGGCCCCTGTTCACAACCATTATAAAGCTTGGAAGAGCCAGGATATTTTTAAATATATCTCCGATTGTGTCCGTCTGAAAGAGGATAATCACACTTAGGATGGCTTGATGGTGAGTAAATCATGGGATAATAATTTTGATTTTTGGGTGAACTATCCCTTTAAGAGGCCAGAACAGCTTCTCAACTGGTTTTGCTTCAGGACCCAGATTTTACAAGTGGCGACCAAACACAGTACCAATATTGCTTATTGCTTAAGTGAACAAAAAAATAAAACACTGAAATGTATTTATATTCATTCTCAGAAAAAAACAAAACAAAACATGTAAAATCTTTTGAGGTACAACAGGGGTAACCTTAAAGGGACAACTTTGTACCTTATTTACCCCTAAAAGTACATAGTAGTACCTTAAGGGTATTACTAATCTAAGGTATAAAATGCTTCTTTTAGGGGTTGATAAGGTACAAAGTTGTCCCTTTAAGGGTACTGCCCTAATAACAAGCTGTTATAACCCTAAAGGAACAATTTTTTTCTGAGTGATACCGTGAACTAGGCAAAACAGTTTGCAGAATCATTAAAACTGAATGGAAAATTATATGGAATTATATGGAATGGAAGGTATTTTCCATGGTAAGGAAAAGTACATTCAACTTGGCTTCTATTTTATCATCATCCATCAACACTAAAGATCAAAGGAACGAAACTGCATATGAACACACACTCTCACGCACACTTCATTAACCACAGACATACCACTCTTATCACAGGCAAGTGAAACAGTGTGATCGTATACCAGATAAACCTTCCTCTCCTCTTACTGTGTATATGGTACATAATATGCACTCTATACAGTGACATGTGCGCTCTCTCTCTCTCTCTCTCTCTCTCTCATGTTTGCATTCCGCTGTAAGAAGAGGAGTCCCAGAATAAGATATTCAGTTCTCTTGCCAAACACAACAGATGTTTTGCATGGTATGTGTGAAACGTCTGGAATTACCATAATTTACAGTGCTGCTTGTTTTTCCTACATCTCTCATCACTAGATTAATATACTTATCAAACTTCAGTGCAAAGTAGCACGATTAGCATGAATTAGCACGAATGTAAACCTGTACAAATAGACTTTATTCAAACTCAATGCTACATTTGTTTTGAAGCAGACAGGGACACAAAATTACATCAGCAAGATATGTTTGCTGCTGAATCCTGAAAAATCATTAGTTTCCACAAAGATATTAAGCAGCACTGTTTTCAATAATAATAAATGTTTCTTGAGCAGCAAATCAGCATATTAGAATGATTTCTGAAGGATCATGTGACACTCAAAACTGGAGTAATGATGCTGAAAATTCAGCTTTGTCATCACAAGAATAAATTACATTTTTCAAAATATATTTTAAAATAAAAAAAGATTTCTTTTCAATTCCAATAATATTTTACAATTTTACTGTTTTTACTGTATCGTTGATCAAATAAATGGTATGGTATATGATAGGATAATCCCATTCTAAGGCACTTTAAAGAACACCATAATGCTTAAAGGGTTAGTTCACCCAAAAATGAAAATAATGTCATTTATTACTCACCCTCATGCCGTTCCACACCCGTAAGACCTTCATTAATCTTTGGAACACAAATTGTGATATTTTTGTTGAAATCCGATGGCTCTGTGAGGCATAGGGAGCAATGACATTTCCTCTCTCAAGATCCATTAATGTACTAAAAACATATTTAAATCAGTTCATGTGAGTACAGTGGTTCAATATTAATATTATAAAGCGACGAGAATATTTTTGGTGCGCCAAAAAAAAAAAAAAAAACTACTTATATAGTGATGGCCGATTTCAAAATATTGCTTCAGCAGGCTTCGGAGCATTACGAATCAGTGTATCGAATCATGATTCGGATCGCGTGTCAAACCGCCAAACTGCTGAAATCACGTGACTTTGGCGCTCCGAACCACTGATTCGCTGATTCATAACAGTCTGAAGCTTCCTGAAGCAGTGTTTTGAAATCGGCCATCATCGCACCAAAAATATTCTCGTCGCTTTATAATATTAATATTGAACCACTGTACTCACATGAACTGATTTAAATATGTTTTTAGTACGTTTATGGATCTTGAGAGAGGAAATGTCATTGCTGGCTATGTAGGCCTCACTGAGCCATCGGATTTCAACAAAAATATCTTAATTTGCGTTCCGAAGATTAACGAAGGTCTTACGGGTGTGGAACGACATGAGGGTGAGTAATTAATGACAGAATTTTCATTTTTGGGTGAACTAACCCTTTAAAGACAATATTATTATTATTCATGTCCCAAAAACAAGTCAAAAAAGAACAGACAGAATATTAAATGCATGCAAGTCATATATTTATTGTCATTGTTCTGGCATGAAACTTTGAATTGACTCAGAAAAAAACTGAGATGCTGCTTATAAACGTTTGTACACAGAAACAGAAGATGATGTTAAATAATGCGGTTAAGAAGAATGAGGAGGTTTTCACATGTGCATTTAAAATAAATAAATAAATTACAAGAGAAACCACAAGCCTCATCATTTTTTCTTTGCCCGTTTTTTATGTCACTTTGATTGAGTTGTTTGATGTTTTTCATCACCAGCACTTCTCTATGATTATTAAAGGGTCTCTGAAGGAATGTGTGTGCAAACATCTGCTGATGGACTTCTTTGGCTCTGTAATTAAAACTGATTTCTGGGTGTTTTGTGAAGGGGAAAATGTCAGACACATATGCACATATTTAACTATAGATATAACTCCAGTAAATCATCATCATCCGTCGCTAACCATTTTTATTTACATATGCTTTATAATTATAATCAAGCCTTTAAAGAAAAATAAAATCAAAACTTCAAACGTAACTTTATTCTGTGGCAGCCATCACTGCTATAGAGAGGTCCTCTGTATCTGTTCTACACTATTTAATTCTACAAGGATGACCCGAAAGGTCGTGAGGAGGAACAGACCATTAGCTGTTCTCTTTGCTACACTGAGTCTGGAATCTTGGGAATTCTATAGCTCTTGAGTTCATATCAACCTGAGAATTCTCCATTCTGGAAATGAACTTGGCTTCAGGGTTACAGTTCTGGAGTTTTTTCTTTTCTTTTTAATCACGACTCTTTAAACATAGTACAGTATGTAGACAAACATTAGAGAATCCTGGGATATAAGGGGACTAGAGGGTCTTAAGCTGGCGGATCAGGCACCTGTGGGTTGTCCACAGGAGACACTTCATACCAGTGCCTCTGAAATGCCCCTCCCCCCACGTCTGACCTGCACACGGCCTGTTTGATCCTTCTCCAGTTCTCACAGTCAACAGAAGAGCTGCTCTGCTTCTATAAAGAAGATTATTAACAATGATGAACAGTATGTTTTTCTTAGATAGACTGAGCTTACGGCTGCATTTGTTCAAAAATAACAGTAATATTGTGAAATATTATTACATTTTAAAACAAATGTTTTCAATTTTAATATATTTTAAAATGTAATTTATTCCTCTGATGCAAAGCTGAATTTTCAGCATCATTATAATGATTACACTCTAAAAATTGCTGGGTTAAAAACAACCCAAGTTGGGTTGAAAATGGACAGTAGTTGGGTTAAATGTTTGCCCAACCTGCTGGGTAGTTTTATTTAACTCAACTATCATTTAAAAATTACTGTATTGCTCGATTAAAATGAACCCAACGTGTGTTGGAAATTAACATTTATTAGTACGTTTAATAAATGAACATTTATTAATACGTTTAATGAAAAATAATTAAACAATAAACATTTATTAAATTTCTTATTAATAAATGTTCTCCTTTTGATTATTACTGTTGCCTCTAGTAATTATGTGTCTGATTTTTAATTTCCAACCTATTTTGGTTCATTTTAAGCCAGCCATAAAGTAAATGTTAAACAATAGTTGGGTTAAATAAAACTACAGCACGTTGAGCAAACATTTAACCCAACAGCTGGGTTTGTCCATTTTCAACCCAACTTGGGTTGTTTTTAACCCAGCATTTTTTTATAGTGTACTCCAGTCTTCAGTGTCACATGATCCTTCAGAAATCATTCTAATATGCTGATTTGGTGCCCAAAAAAACATTTATTATTGTTAGCAATGTTGAAAACAGTTTTCAGGATTCTTTGTTGAACATAAAGTTCAAAAGGACAGCATTTACTTATAATAGAAATCTTTAGTAACATTATAAATGTCTTTACTGTCACTTTTGTTCAATTTAATGCCTCCTTGTTGAATAAAAATATTTTTTATAAAAAAAAAAACAAAAAAAAAAAAAACATACTGACACTAAATTTAATGTATGTAAAATATTATATTCTGTATTAATATTACATTTTTTTGAGGTGTCACTCATACTCACAGGTTCATATACTAGATCATTTAGTATATACCTTCTCCTTTAAGTATTTTTTGTGGCTACACGCATGACCCGACATGAGCAACTCTCATTTCACTTGTTCTTGCAATGCTGTTTTTATGATTATTCCTCCAACCATTTCCAGAAGGGGAACTCCACATAGGAGAGGTAAACCAATCCAACAAGGGAAGCCTTTCTTTTAAACGATCCCTAAATCTCGAACGTAATTCTATTCCCACAAACTCTCTGTCCCGTATCATTGCCGAGCGTTCCTGCGGTAAGGACATGATTGTAAATAATTATGTGCATTACATGCCGTTACACTCGGTTGTTATTTCTATACAGCACAGAGAATTGTAAACCGGCTGTTTGTCGTAAATTCACTAAGAAGCGAGATAAAAAGTTACAGATGGAACTTCATGATCTCGAGAGGGAGTGCTCTATAAATCAAACATCACAAAGTGATGGAAATAGAAAGTGTATTGTTGTAAATGGTAGCAGAGAGACTCTAAAGAGGAAGGGGTGGAGATGATAGCTTGCACTGGTGAGCATGTTGGATCGATTACTATGAAGATAGAATGACACTAACCAACATGCAGTGGATGCCTCTGTTTGTCAGCATCCTTAAATCAGGCCAAGGTAGCCAACATGAAGATCAATGGTCAGTCTATATGGGTGACTCTCACTAAACCTGTCAAGAACATGTCTGGGTCATATTTCATTCTAATATCAAAAGAAAGATAAAAGATATATGAAGCCTATTTTTAAGACCATGACAGTGATTGACGAGGTAAATGTAAAGCTGACAAAGAATTTGAAGAGGCTTTACAGTTTATTTGAAGATTTCATCACATAAAAGAAAAAACCTATAAAAAAGTACATACGTCAAAATGTCTTTGATATAGACTCAGTGTTTACTGGTGCATGATAACATCCTTCCTCTGAGAGAGGATGTTTGAAGCATGAGGGCGGAAGGGTGTGGCAATCACTGTCCTTGATCCTCTCTCTAAATAACCCTCCATTTTCATACTTTGCCAAGCACCTGTTGGCAGGTATGGGATGAGAACGGCGTTTTACCTGTTGCTGCAAGACTCCCAAACAGGCCGTTCACCTCCCGTGACCACCCAGCCTCATCCTGTGCTCTTCCTCTCTAGCATGCATTAAAGGGTTAGTTCACCCAAAAATGAAATTTCTATCAATTATTACTCACCCTCATGCCGTTCCACACCCGTAAGACCTTCGTTAATCTTCGGAACACAAATTAAGATATTTTTGTTGAAATCCGATGGCTCAGTGAGGCCTGCATAGCCAGCAATGACATTTCCTCTCTCAAGATCCATTAATGTACTAAAAACATATTTAAATCAGTTCATGTGAGTACAGTGGTTCAATATTAATATTATAAAGTGACGAGAATATTTTTGGTGCGCCAAAAAAAACAAAATAACCACTTATATAGTGATGGCCGATTTCAAAATACTGCTTCAGGAAGCTTCGGAGTGTTATGAATCAGCGTATCGAATCATGATTCGGATCACGTGTCAAACCGCCAAACTGCTGAAATCACGTGACTTTGGCGCTCCGAACCGCTGATTTGACATGCTGATTCATAACGCTCCGAAGCTTCAGGAAGCAGTGTTTTGAAATCGGCCACCATTTAAGAATACACAGCTACTTTTGAATGGTTGTCAATGAAGAAATATCTAAAAAATACTTCCAATATCTACCAGCAGGGTCAAACTGCTGAATCTAACCACCCCATGGAAGCCACAGCAATTAGCCGCAGCTAATTATGGTCCTCTCTGTGACCTCTTCCACCTCCAGCTCCCCTTCTGGCTCCCTCTATAATCTGTTCAATTAAAACTAACAGACTGTTGGAGGACTTCAAGAGGAATACCACAGTCATGGGACATTTCTGTTTCAACAGATACATTTCTGTGGGTAATCAAAGACACAATCTTGATCACAATCACCAACACTACTTACCCATGTAAATACCCCATATACCCAGCTAGTTTACCCTGGGTGGGTAAACAAATTATTCACTTATTATACTCTCTGTCCCAGTGCTTTAGAAGGAGATTCAGGCATATTAAATTCTATTTTTGACTTGAAACTATATTGGAGATGTTACAAAAATAAAAAATAAAAATAATTATATATATATACACATTTTTTTTTTGGTCCTGTAAATCTTTTTGTACCCACCACACACATGTACAGTAATATCTACAGTGTCAGAATCTGTAGGGTTCATGTTACAGGCTTCATTCTGGCTCTTAGGACAAGTTGGAATGTAGTTATGTCAACAGACTTGTCTTTAACTGACATCTGACAACACATACATGGCACAAAATGAGTAATTTGGGAATACTGGAAAAGGAAACAACTTGCTAAAATCAAGGAGGTCTATAACACCTGGAAAAAGCTGTCTGTTAGCATTCTCATTAATCTCAAAGACAGTCACTCAGCTGGCACAGGACATCCAGAAGTATGCAATTTAAAAATCTAGATTGCCCATATCAGGATCTCACAAGTGACTATCTTGAACTATAACATCACAGGCAGCAGACAGAGAAAAAACATGTCCATTTCACACATTTAAAGAATTGTTCAAAGGTACTAGTAAAATATCTAATGCAATGAAATATACACTACCATTCTTCCAAGTTTTTACCATCCAAGTTTTTATGTTTTTGAAAGAAGTCTCTAATGCTCACCAAGCTGTATTTATTTGATCAAAAATACAGTAAAAACAGTAATATTGTGAAATATTACAATTTAAAATAACTGCTTTAATGTATTTAAAATGCAATTTATTCCTGTGATGCAATACTGAATTTTCAGCATCATTACTCCAGTCTTCAGTGTCACATGATCCTTCAGAAATCATTCTAATATGCTGTGTTTTTTATGATTTTGTGGAAACCATGATGAATTTTTTTAGGATTCTCTGATTCTCAAAGTTCAAAAGAACAGTATTTATTTAAAATACAATTTTAAAAGTTTTGTAACATTATAAAGGACTTTACAGTCACATATGATCAATTTAATGTGTCCTTGCTAAACAAAATTAGTTTCTTTAAAAATGCCTTAAAAAAAACTAACCCCAAAACATAGAGTTTCCACACAAATATCAAGCAGCAAAAACTGTTTTCACAATTGATAATAATTAAAAATGTTTCTTGAGCATCAAATAAATGCGGCACAAATATACGCAGCCTTGGTGAGCATAAGAGACTTCTTTAAAAAAAAGATTCTAAATTTTATCGGTAGAGTATATGCAATAAATATGTTGCATGCAAAACAAATATTTAGTCAGAATACACATTAAATGGCTATCAGCAGAGAAAGATACTCATTGGGCCATGTTAACCAGACAAACCATGACCACTTGACTAAAACAGGCTCTCTAAGTGCTAGTTCTTATGGACATGACTAACAACAATCAAGAACAAATGCTTTGAAACGATGCATAATCTTATTCTCAAACCTCATAATATATATGTTCATACTGCTTTAAGTGAGCATGACAACAACTAAACTTGTTCTTGATGCTTGGCCTCATGGTTGGGACGTGTTTAGATAATGATGTCTGAACTGGAGGCTGTTAATTAGTCAGCCAGGGGTATGTTAATCTTTCTATCTGCAGAAAGCAAGTTGATATCTCAAGCTTTGTAGATGCAGCGAGAGGAGATACATTCCTGGGCTGATATGAGACATGTTTTGAGGTTTCTTTAACACAACAATCAAGGTTCGGTTGGGGTAGCTGGTCTCAGATCAGTGCACGATGAGTGTTGAGAGTGAGATGCTTAGCATATCAAGCCACACTCATGTCACGAACCGTTAGCAGACGAGAGATTGCTGTTTTCAGAACTGTCTTATCTTCTCATCATCCTGGCAACAAGTCTTATCACTAACACTAGACAGCAAATGCTAGATGGAGAGAGTGAAAGAACGAAAGAAACAAAGAAGAGTCAGAGCTAGCAAACATGCCACAGGGGGTTGTATTTTCCAGGCATTTGCTCACAAGATCTACAGAGATTAATGATAAAGTCAAGGATCTCTGGTTTTACTTTTCGTGTGTTCTCACTTGGGGAATGTCTTTGAGCCAAAGTGAGGAAACTCCAACATGACAAGAAATATGTTGTGAGTAGACCTTTCAAAAACATTTCCATTTTTCCATTCTGCTAATCCCACATTAAAAGTCTTTGTTCTTACAGAAAACATGTCAATCACCTCTAATGCTTCAAGATAATCTCCTTAATGTTTTATAACAACTTGTAACAATAGTAAGTTATGAACGTAAGTTATGAAAGCCTTTAGACTTTTTGTGTGCTTTATTAAAACTGTAGCTGTCAGTTAATTCATTGTAATTAGGGATGAAACAATATTGAAGTCCTGTCTGACACCAATAAGACAATAATTATTTTCATGTTATGGCCATTAACAAATTAAAAGGCCAATATTAAAAATTATTCCTACATTAAAAGTAAATTCTATACTATTTTGTTTAAATATAAAATAAAACAAATATTTATCAAATTATAGCAAAAAGGCCCAAGAAGCTGTGGTTTACAGTGAATTTATAACAGCTAAGTTACTCATTAAGTAAAATCATTAAAAGCCTTCCTTCCGCGGGAAAAAATAGTCCCTGACCGTGAACAGCAACAGAAGTTACATTTATTACGCCAGTAGATGGCGGCAAAGTTTGTCTTTATAAGCAAGTCACTCAGTTGCAAAGACTTTTATATTGAAACTTGTTGTGAACACGGAACAAGACTCAAATGACAAATGCTTTGACCAGCGATGTCAGTGTCAGCAGGGCACGTGAAGACCGATTAAATGTTAAAAGGACAAGATCGCAGCGGATATTCAAATGGATTTTTTTTATTATGAACATAGGACTGATCTGAAGGAAAATGCTAAATCTGAATGCAGGTAATACACTCGGTCAATCGATATTTTTCTCACAATACTCTTCTACATAATGCAGTAAGCTTCAATGAACAAAATCAATAGAGAACAAACATATGTTTACGTTGCTAAGAGTGGTTGCTAAGACAGACGCAGCAACACACACTCTCAGTGGCGCATCGATACTTATGTAATGCGGTCAGCTGTATGTTTTCGGGATTTTACAACGGCTTCGAACATTTAAAAGCTGATACTGTGTATATATATCAGCTTATATTTTAATATATTTTATATAAGCTTTGCTAAAATTACATTTAACATTGCTATAGCATTATTATTGTTTTTAAAGATGAACTGTTAGATGATGGCAAAGGCAATCTAATTAAATATCCAATACTGGCTGCTTGAGAATATTTCTAATATATTATCAGACAATAACTAATATGGTACCGATATATTGTGCATCCTTATTAAATAAATTGTACATGTTTACATGTTAAGGACTACACAACTACATTTAGGCAAAAACCTACTTAGCAACCACTTAACTCATTTACTTTAAAAGTATATACTGTAAAAAATATTGTTGGTTTAACTTAAAAAAGTAAGTTACCTGGCTGCCTTAAAATTTTGAGTTCAGTAAAATAAATAAATTGAGTTAATACAGTGAAGGAGATTGGTTTATTCAACATAAGCTCAAAATATTATGTTATCTGAACAACATTAATTATCTATGTTAATTTGACAAAAGAAAAAAGTTGTGATAACAAATCATGAAAATCATTTTTACAGTACTTAACTTGCATAACTTAACCTGGCAACCACTCGCAACACTGCAGCATTACAAGCACCATCTAGTCTTTACTTGTTTTTTTTTTTTTTTTTTTGGTTGGATGTGGATTAATCTGGGTCAGAGTTAGAGGCCAAAAGAAATGTGGGGAATTTGTAAAATGTCTCAGCATCATTATTTGTTTAATTATTTCAGTTTCTGACTCCTTTGAAAGCTGCAGCTGTTGTCAGAATAACCTCTGGAAGAATAACCGGAGCCCTGCTGGCAGCACTGCACTAATGACCCACTGTGTGCATGTCTAAATGCCTGTTGCTCCGCATGTTTGTGCATACAAATGTTTATTTTTGTGCCTCACACACACACACAGAGTCAAAGAAACACACAAGGGGTCAGAGGTCAGTTGGCTAATGTATCCTCCATGTGGCATCAGAACGGGAATTGAAATATTCCAGGCTATGTGTGTGTGGAATTCTGGATGAAAGAGAGGCAACATTGCTGGGATGCTTCCCAAGTTGCTCTGCTCTGACTTGTTTGGGCATCTGTTGTACTCTGATTATGCAAAAAATGACATGCAGATAAACATCAGTGCAGATAGAGAAAGACTAAAAGTGGCGTATCAGACGAGCAAAGGCAAAATCTCCTCTGTCTTAGACCACCACCGAGGAAATCCATAGCAGGAGGTCCACATACCCACAGAGCAACTTCTCTGTCTAGAAATAGACACTATTAAATGTAAATAGACAGAGCAGCAAACTGTTGACGCAAGTATTTCAATTAACAACCAAAGAGCAAACATGCTAAAGCTAACCGTTTCAACCACAGTCACAGCTTGTTTGAATATTCAAAAAGTCAACCACGGGTGTAATGCAAGGATATTTACGAGTCATTAGGCAGACTATATATAGTCTAAATGTTCTGTATGTGTTTTAGGGTGAGTTCTTGTGTAGAGTTGGCAACTTTACTTTCTTTTTAGGAAAATAAGGGACGTATGCATTTGAGATCAATGCCTGCAGCTATAAAAAACACATTCACTGCTTGACTGAATTAAGTGCTGAAAAATCATCAATCACTTTTTTGATTTTGACTCATTGCATCGGTTTTAAAAAAAAGATTTTTTAATGTCGTACTAAAGTGTTAATTTAGCTTCTTCTACCCCTCTACATTACATGTTTACACAACACCATTTTCAACTAAAAACGGAAAACTTTTAATGCGTTTTGGCCATTCATTTACACGACTACTGCGTTTTGGTGGCCTGAAAATGCAAACTTTTGAAAACGGGTTTCAAAGTGCAATTTTGAAAACGATACCATTGTCACCTTTGTGTAAACTGCAAAAACGTGAATCTGTGAAAACGGTGACCGTATGCACATGCTGTAAAAATAAGGTGATAGGCATGTGCATTTGGCACGAGTGCTCTGTAAAAGGAATGCGTATGCGCAGGCGCGTAGTCTTTCTTTACAAAGTGACATCGCTACTTGTCTGGCAGTGTTGCCAAGTCTACGGTGTTCCCGCAGAATTGGGCTACTTTTACACTGTTGCCACAGGTTGTTTTTCATGTCCGCAGATTAAAATGAACCCAAATAACATGATATTTAGCCCCTGGAATGCGAATTTTACCAGGGGAACCCCACCAAAAACTCGGATTTTACCCCCTGGAATGCGATTAAATGCCTTTGGGCTAGTTTTGAGTATCAAATGGGCAGGTTTTGTTATGAAAACCTGGCAACCCTGTTGTCTGGCTACTTATCTCGCATGCGTAATACAGCATTTTTATTCATTTTTGCGGATCCGTTTGAACAGGGATTTGATAACGTTGTCATCTGTACAAAGAAAAAAAATTTCCGTTTTTAGTACATCGTTGTTGTTGTGTAAACGTACCCTCAAACTATTCAAATTGTTTTGGGTCATTGAAATAATTCTGAAATAAAAAAATATAAATAGATGAAAAAAGGCTGAAATAATTACTAAAACTAAAACGGAAATTAAAAAAACAAAGTGATATAGAAATATTTAAAAGACAAAAACTAATAAAATGACAAAAGCACATAAAATATCTAAAACTAAAATAACTGAAAATATAAAATTGAAAGCTAATTCAAAATAGTAAATACTATAATAGTATATGAATTATACTAAAATAACACAGGAACAAAGTTACAGTTCATCAAGTGCTTTGTATTTTAGACATTTTAATTGATTAATATAGATGTCTATTGTGACTTGTTTTTTTTTTTTCACTCTAATCTGTCATTTTTAACATTGACAATGTAGTGCTGACCACTTTACATGGTGGATGCAGCATCACGTAAACATTTTCAGTGTAGTTTGCCATTGTAGTAATGCACATGAGTAATTTATTCCACATGCAAAAGTGAACCTGATGTAAAATAACACAGCTTTTATCAGAGTACTGATATGACTCTTCATCTCATGTGAGCATTTGCTATTTCTTTCTTTATATGTAAAATCTTTTATAATAAGGGAGTGCAAAATAATAAATGGGATGATTGTGTATTAAAACAAATGCTTGGGAACCCTATCAGTGTGCTTATGCGTTTAAAGTAAGTGTTTGTGTGCATTTGCAGTCACCCAGCTGCCCGATAGCATGCACGGATGCGAATGTGTGATGATTAGAGCGTGGATCTTATCTTATGCACGATTCTGCTTTGTTCCGTGCCAAACCCCCTTCTCTCCCACCTGGGCTGGGTTGGACCTCCTGCAGTTTGGACGACCGCCACGTGTTAGCCTTCACTGGTTTGGAACCGCTGCGGCATCTCTGGTTTAAACTGAGGAAGCAAGGGGGGTGGAGGGGGTGGGAATACTCTCTTTCATATCTCAAAGCACCAAGACAGAAATCCGCACCAAGCCAGCACACACACTAAAGCCACATCTCCACATGATCAAACAGATGACTGATTGCACAGGCCTCAGGGGGAAAGAGAGAAAGGGGGGATAAAGAATGAAATGGGTGGTGGTTTTCCAAAGAGGCTTTGCACCTCAATGACATCAAATCTGTCTGTAGAGTTTGTGACAAAGAAGGCAGCGATACAGAAAGGTTTTGATTAGAGAGCTGTTTGTGGTTTTGGGTGCATGGGTGTGTTAGATTGGAAGCTGCCGCCAATATATAGACAGCAATGTGAACGAGAGAGAGATTATGTCCATAAATGTGTGTGGAAACCAAACAGATCCTGTGGGGGGCGATGTAACCACGTCTTGGGAATATAATGTAACACTTCTCTTCTTCTTACATATGAGCTAAATATAACAGTTTCTTCCTGATGTAATGAATGGTTAAAGGTGTAATTTGGCGCCAATAGTGATACCAAACGAAAGTCCTAAAATAATGATTTCCTAAACAGTCCGTCTCTAATTGGTTGGGCAAACAGATGCTATTCATGCTATTGGTTGAGTCAATGTTGCATTTTTAGGCTGCTCTGGGTGTTCAAACAAAAAAAAAGCAATGTTTTGAAAGCACCAGAGACACTTCTCAGGGGTTTTAATTTGGTTTGGCATTGTAAGTTGGGCTAGAAGAAAGTTTCTTAACATATTTTATTACCTGTAACTATTAAGATTTGTTTTGCCTAAGCACTGAAATAATAATAAACTGTGTATTCATGCCATCTCTCATTACTAGCAAAACCACCGGTGATCCTTATGAAACATGAACTGTACTGACCGTTACCTTTAATTCTGAAATTCAGCTATTATTTCCTCAAATAAACTCTGAAAATGTGAAGTACTGAGTTTGTGCAGCTTGCCTGGCCATTAGACACTGGATTTTATCATCACAGCAAACCACAAGTGGTGAAACTCAGCAACACGGTCTGGCGCTCCTCAGGGTTATGTCCGCAGTCCAACTCTGTTCTCACTCGTCACTTCTTAACTGCAACAAACACATTACTAAATGAATGATTGAATGACACAACAGTTACAAACAGTTATGAGGCTACAGCCAAAAATTACATCACAGATGGCTTAAGAAAAATTCAGATTCAGAATATGGACTTAATGAGTCGACACGGCAGTTCATATGTGAAAAGATTTCAGGTTTTGTGGGTTACAGATCTTATTTACCTAACCTAGCTCTAATCCATCGCTTTTCTATGCACTTCCAAATCTAAACATATAAGTTAACTCTTGAACTTGTTCTCATGAACACAAAATCCAAATCACGCAGGTCATAAACACTTCATTACGCATTGGCTGCAGCATTGAAACACAAAGTGCCAGTTTCAATGCGTTCTCACCACTATGTTAAACACCATTAATGTCTGACTAAACTTGTCCTCATATTTTACAACTTATAAACCTCACATGCATTAAATAATTTTAATATCTTATAATAGTAGATACATTATTTAGAGCTGATATTTTAATGCTATCTAGGGACATATGTCATATATTAACGGATTTATTTTGTTGGACTATACTTCCACTGTGTTATCTCTACTGTACTGCATTTCAAAACCATAGCGGCTGGCAGGTCAAGTTAGAATTTCAACATACTGTACATAAAACAGCACATATATATACGTTATATATATATATATATATATTAAAAAAAACAAAACTTTTTTTCTTGGATGGCACAGTGCCATTGCTTTTTAACACCTACTATGCCCATATTATATGCGTGTATGAGGTAAATGGAGAAAAGATTTAAAGCATTACAGAGTTTATGCAGGAAACCTTCTGCTTTGCATCTGTCAAAGTGTGTTTAAATATATATAAATATGTTTGATTAACACATTTATGTTTAATTTAGTGTTGTTGGGCAGGTTTCTTAACTTGCTGGCTTTGATTGTGCCCTTTTGCACCTTACCCTGCTCCCCAGAGGGTTAACGCTGGGAGGTTACAAGTTCCCTCCCTCTCTCTCTCTCCCTCTCACAGATTCTCGCTCAGCTCTCTAGCTCCTCTCAGCTGTGTAACCCAAAGACAGACTCTTACAAGCACCACACAGGTTTAACATCACCAAAGAGAGCACAGAATCAACAGGGGACGTACTTTCAAGCACCATTAAGAAAGGAGATCTTGCAAACTCAGTCAAGGAGTCTTACCATGAATGGAAAACTTAATGTTTGAAGATGAAACTTATCAAAAGTGGATTAAATTAATCTGCACAACTGGTAATATCTTATCTGAAACGCTCTCATTGACGTGACTATCCAGGAGAGGATCATTTCCAGATTTTTCCTTATTTTTTTTTAAGTAATTTGGAAAGTATAAGTACCTGATCATGGCTGGGGAGAGACTTATTCACCTGTTGAAGACAATTTGGATGGTATTTCTCATGCAAGGTAAGTTAACTTGTTGTCTTATACCCTCTTTATCTCTGTCATTCTATTTAAAGCAAATGGTTTTACCCATTTCAGGACACTATTCAAAATGCTAATAATTATTTATATAAGACAAATCGTGAAAGTGCATGATTATACATCTGATATATTAAATTTTGAATTGTAACCACTCAATATTTCATCCATCTCTTTTGGTTCCCATTAGAACCAAAATGGATTTTACATTGTAATGCCACTAAAAAAGCTTTTTAAGTCATACAAAGAGCTTTTTATTCTGGTGCTTTAACGCAGTGGTTCTCAATCCTGGTCATTTTGAATGTCTCCCTTATCTGACACACCCAATTCAGGTATTGGAGCCTCTGCTAATGAGCTGATGATATAAATTAGATGAGTTAAATAAGTGAGACTTCCAAAATGTGCAGTGCTACAGGACTTCAGAGCAAGGTCTGAGAATGACTGTTGTAAAGAAACCAAATATGCTCATCTCAGCCTACAATGCAACAACATTAACTTTATTAAAAGCACCATATAGCAATTTAAGAACACTATACAGCCAAAAGGATTCTAGGTAACAAAAGTGCTCTTTGCTGAACCTGAAGAACCTTTATTTTTGTTATATCATTTATCAAATCCAAGCAAGCAAAACAGTCATTATAAATCAGAAACCTATGATTATGGCACATCTAAATGAATGAATCGTATGTATTATGGTATTAATGTAAATGCAAATAATCACAAATATGAATTATGAGAATCTACGAGCTTAAATTATAGCTTAAGAATGACTTCTTGTTAATGTGTGAAAGTATGAGAGCTGCCAAGCAAAACACCTTCATTATCGAGACCAACAAGTCTGAGCATTTTCTTACTGTATCAAAAAAAGTTTTTTACTGCGTCTTTTTTTCTCCTCTGGATTTCACAAGTGTAATTAGGATCTAAAGGATGACAAAGAGCTCTCAAGATAGGGTTCAGCTAAAGTTTTGGGGTTTAATTAACCTTAATAAAACCCATGACTAAACTAGACTTGAATTGCCAAAATGAATATGCTCATGGAAGAAATACAAAAGAAGGTTTTCTGTCATTTTAAAGCTCTCTAGTGTTTTAACTTGCCAGGTCTGCTTAACAAACCAAGTTCAGGAACTTTAAAGCTTGCTCTGTTTATAAAATGCAACTCATGCTTGCACCCTTTCTGAACTACTTAATATGTAGGTCATTCTTTGCCGTTGATATCATTGCTGATGTTGGTGGGACATTTGTGCATGTGTAGAAAATGCTTCTACTTTGCATGCAAAAGGTTACATAAAAAAAATGTTAATTCAGACTTCTGAAGCCCACATTATTAAAAAAAATTCTTTGCAGCACTTTCCATTTATCGTTGTGGTCTATAAGGTTCTTTGGAGATGAGTTACTGATGTTACATTTATAGGTTCTTCAGATCATTCTGGTTTTTGGCTTCTTTAAAGCACCACACAGATGTTTTTTTTCGTAGAAATAGAGAATAAAAGTAATTTCAGAACCATTTAAAGGTTATGCCAATGGCATAAGGTTATAACTTTCATTTTAAGAGTGCACAAGTAACAGAAATTTGGCTTGTTCTCCAGGAAAATGACTGTAAGTCAGTCAGGTGGAGTTTCAAGAGGTCTTAATATAAATGGCAAAGAGTTTAGCTTGACACTGTGATCTTATTCTCACCTTTCCCCGTGCACTGCTCTTTTCACCTGTCAGTCTGCTCCATGGGCCCCGGACCCCCGTTTTTGTTCCAGGCTCTTTTAAAGTTAGCAGGGGTGTAGAGGAGGCCATTGTTTCCTGTGAAAGCAGATCACAGCCGTGGAACTATAATGCCACCATTAAAATAATGATTAGAGTAACAGGCCAACGCCATTAACGACCCCTTCTGTTCGTATGCCATTTAGTGGCTGTTTTTCTTCTATGCTTTCGTTCCTTTTAGTCAGGGATGGTTAGGGTGATGAACAAAGCAATAGGCTTCTGTTCTCACTATCAGGCCGTCTACAGAACGACAGAGAGAGAGAGAGAGAGAGAGAGAGAGAGAAAAAGACTGGCGCAATTACACCCGCCCCCAGTGACTCATGGCAGTTACCCATGACCTCGGAGGTCAGTATGTGAGCATTTATGTGCCTGTACTTACTCTTTTCTTAAAAAACAGCTGAATTAGATCTGCCAAAATTATTAATATCATGCCTCTATGCTTCAGTAATATGCCAAAACAGATACTAAATGCAATGCTGTATTGTAGACACTTTGTCTGCTTTGATTTAAAAGTGGAAAATTATTTAAGATTTTACAAGAACTTATGCTTCAACATTGATAAAGCATGAAGGGCTTTCCAGTATTACATGGAATCACCACCATAATTCTTCCAGCTGTTCTGCATTGTCTGCTTTGAGATGCATGAGTGATATTCATAAGCAGAGAACATGAGAGAAAGCCTGTCAGCCATTTATAGATAAAAGGAGGCCCAGTATTTGTAAGAGAGATTTTGACACTTCAAAACCATCAATCAGCTATGGAGCGAAAGATCAGACCAGTTACTAACCGAGTGACGTTAGCTGATGTGGAATTTGGTCAGCAACAGGTTGGAATATATGGTTGACAAAATACAAAAATATAACCCCATATATATGATATGTATTATATACACTACCGTTCAAAAGTTTGGGGTCAGTAAGTTTTTTTGAAAGAAAGAAATTAATACTTTTATTCCACACACTCTAAAAAAGAATTGTTGGTTTAACTTAAAAAAGTAAGTTACCTGGTTGCCTTTGAAAATTGAAAAATTTGAGTTAATACAATGAAGGCGATTGGTTTAATCAACAGAAACTCAAAATATTATGTTATCTGAACCACATTAATTATTTAAGTTGATTTGAAAAAAGAAAAAATGTGATAAATCATGAAAATAATTTTTACAGTGCAGTGATGCATTAAATTGATAAAAATTACAGTACAGACATGTCAGAAAGATTTTTTATTTCAAATAAATGCTGTTTTATTGAGCAAAAACATTAAGCAGCACAACTGTTTTCAACATTGATAATAATAATAATAATAATAACTGTTTCTTGATCAGCAAAGCGTTATAATATAATGATTTCTTAAGGATCATGTGACACTGAAGACTTGATGCTGAAAATTCAGCTTTTACATCACAGGAATAAATTGCATTTTAAAATAAATTCAAATAGGAAACTGTTACTTTAAATTGTAATAATAGTTCATAATATGACTGTTTTACAAATACATGAAGCCTTTATGTGCATCAGAGACGTCTTTCAAAAACATTTAAAAATCATAAAGACGCCAAACTTTTGAACAGTAGTTTATAATATCACCTTTATACTGACATGTTGATAGTTAAAAAAAGTTTTTAAATACATGTCAAAGTGAGTCTTTGCATATTATTGAATATCATTGAAATACTGTTTTTTTTTTTTATTTGGATGGGATGTGGCATGACACATACTGAAGTTAGTGTAACATAATCCCACTTGTGATCAGATAACTACAGCAAAAGTTGCGTAATTAAGTTCCAAATTTTCGTATGGTTAACTGCATTCGTGCCATAATTAGCACTTTATTTTACAGTCCTGTTCCCCATGTACATATGATGTATACTTATTACAGTAACGGCAATAACTGGGTAATAACTAACCATGAACCTACCCCTCAACCTAACCTTAACCCATGTAGTTACCTTACATTACCCAGTATTTTCTTATTCAAGTACACTGTAAGTACATGTACTGTAAAATAAAGTGCAACCGGTTAAGTTAATCAAGAGTTCTGCAGGTTAGTCACTATCACAGTGATGTTGAATTAACCCTCGGGTAACTGTTAGTTTGGGGGAGAACCTTTCTCATAATCCCTTATCTAAATAAAAACAATTGCTGGATGAAGCAGGTTTAGTGTTCATGAAAAGACAACAATGCTGCAGAATTATAAGGAAGTTGAGGGATGAGAAGGATTCTGGGAAAAAAACAAAACACACACACACACACACACACACACACACACACACACACACCCACCCACGGCAGATGACCTCTGAACTGCTCTGTACACAAATCTTATTCACACTCACATGCACACATCAATAGACAAACATATATTCTCCTACCCTTTTCATAAGCATATGCACATGAACATAAGCGTGCGCACAACTTTGTTGGCCCTAGTGCACATATGCATGCACACACATGCAGACTTTACTCTATATGAAACTTTACCTTTCTGTAACTGTACTTCATCAGACAAAAAGAGTGTGACAGAGGGAGAGAGAGAGGAAGCAAGGAATCTGAGCTCTATCCAAAGTAAATGAGGTGTAAATGGGAGTTTTTTCATCAGGGAGCAGTTATCAAAGCAGGGGTGGGTGGGAGAAAGAGGCGGCGGGCGGCACAAAGGCAGTTAAACACTGAAAGGGGCCATTTCATGCATGTGGCAGTACTGAGATGATGGTATCAGATTGTGATACATGGTACTCTGATATATGCAGTGTCTTCACTTAAATTATTATGCTGAAAAGTTTAATTTATTTTAAATGTAAAAAATATTGCAAAAGAAGCATTTTCACTGCTGGTCTCAGACCTTTGGATCCCACCGGTTTGCAATAAGATACTTCAAAGAATACCATGGTACATACAAAAAAATATGCCTACATACATATGCATATATGTATGCACACACACACACACACACACTGCAGAAGCATTCTTGTTTCAGTTTGCACTTAAGCAGGATTTTACTGAACTAATGATAAAAAACTAAATGTGTCTCTCACAGCCTCATTTTCATTCACATCATCTTAAATGGGCAACGGCAAATGGCAGGAGTAATAGTGCTAAAGAGGAAGGGTTATTTTATTTTTGGCCACTCTTCAGTAATGACGCATTAGGGTGAGAGAGAAGCTGCTCAAATTGAAATGACAAATAAAAACAAATACATGAAACCAGTCGGAGGTACTTTTGCTAGCCTCGCTTCTTCTATAAATCAATGTCTCCAGTGTGTGTATGTCTGGGGGTGTTGAATGGTTGGAATATTAGGACAGGTAGTTTACTTTGGCTCGCACTAAAGGGAATTGCCTGTAAGCAAAGAGACCACACACATTCTACCACAGCCCCCTCTGCTGGTCAATATGATGAACTGCCGCTTTGTCTAGGACACACAGGCTTCTGTGCCATTCACAGGGAGATAGAAAGATAAAGACAGATAAGAGAGAGAGAGAGAGAGAGAATATAAGAGATAGGATCTTCTCCTCACAAAATTTACACGGGGTCTACACTGAGAGCGCGCTCCCATTTGAATCAGTTACAGGGACGTTTAGACATACAATAATTCACTCACCGTCAAAAGTGATCAATTTTTTTCTTGCAACATACAAGGTTGAGGTAGGGGTGGGCGATATGGCAAAAATATCATATCGATACGATAACGATTTTTATCACGATTCTTCATGTTGTTTTTACTATTTTGCAAGTTACTGAGCATTACAGCCAAACTAATTTCCCTATTTTAAAAACAAAGCCTTACAAAATAACAAAATATAAAATATAAAAATTAAAAATGGCAGACATTTAGGCCAAATTGGCGAAGATAAAAATCTTTGTCATTATTTTTTATGTTATTTGTTATTATTTGTTATTAATTTTATCTTTGTTATTAAAAAAGAAGGAAAAACATAGGCTACACATTATACAAATGAAATTAATAAAATTTATTTTTTTTCAGCTACAGTAGATGTATTTAACAGTAGCATTCAAGTAAAAAATTAAATGAACAAATATAAAAATATAACACTAGACTTCACTGTATAAATTATACATTGATTCTTAATAAAGCTAATGTATTAAAGTAAAAAGTTATTTTGAAGAATGTGACCAGACAGTTGCTGGTCCACAGTGACTATGTTTTTCCTACCATGGTAGTCAATAGAGACCAGCAACTGTCCGGCTAACCCACATTCTCCAAAATATTTTATTTTGTGTTCTACACAAGAAAGAAATTAATACAGTTTTGAAACAACATTACAGTGAACTATCCCTTTAAGGACAAGCGACCGCATGGTTAATATTAGGCTGCTCTGTCACTTTAAAGACCTGCACGTATATCTAATATACAGCCACGCATCCAATTTTCTCTCAAATGTTTACTTTCACTTTAGACATAACCAACTGTGTTTATGTAAACTTTGTGCGTATTTGACAGTATTAGAGCAATCGGACTCTAAAGATAACTTAGTAATCAGGCGCTGTTTGACAGGCTTTTAGTGCCTGTGCGCTTCGCGTGAACGCGCTCTGAAAAACGCATGTCAGAACAGCGCATCAGCACGCGAAAGAAAAGTTTAACCGGCAAGGCACATGAAATAATGAACTTTTGTGGACTGAAGTGTCCCGCGAATATTACTCTACCGCTGCGGTAAAATGTGATGTGAATGTACGTCACGTTGAACAGTATGCGGAGACGGAGGCGCTGGAACTGCAACTGATAGAAAGCACTGTAGCACAATACTATGATATTTCTTCATAAGCAGATCGTGGAGACATTTTAATCGTCCACGATCAAAAATCGTTATATCGCACACCCCTTTGTTGAGGCAAGTTCAACTTTATGCAAATGACAGTGACTTCCGGCCGTTCTAGGCTTTTAAAACATGGGAATGAATTGTGAACATTGGGAATAACCACAGCCTTTAACCCAGGGGTATGAAATCCTGCTCCAGATGTAATAGCCAGGCAACCGATCATAAACTAAACTACCTCATTTAATATTCATAAGTTTTGAACAGGATCTGAGAAGTTAAAATGTCGAACGCAAATAATAGACTATTCTAGAAACTACTAGTGTCTTAAAATCTGACTTCCCATAGTAAAGTATTACAATTTTAAATATGTTATAAAATAGTTTTGAAAATGAGCCCGTGTTAACAATACACATACAAGAGATTGATTAGAGGCTGTTGAACCATCCATACAACAGGCGACTAAACATCACGTTAACTCTAACATTATCACATTATTGTGATCATGAGCAACAAGTCTTCTTTCACATTGGGAAAAAAAAAAAAAAAAAAAACAGAGCCTGGATCCCTCCCAAACAGCATAAGGAAATAATTCCCTCTTTTAGGGAGCAAACAACTCGAGACCCGGCCTGACATTCTCAATAAATGCTCTGTAATTATGCAATCAGAGTAATTTTAGGGCTATCCAAATGGGAATAAAAGCTTTTCTGTTTTGTGCTTTTCAGAGAGTAGGCTTTATTTTATTAGAAGTTCATCTGATTGATTAATAAACTAATAAAATATTACAAATCAAAGACAAGATGGTGACAAGGTTTATGTAAGGTATAATTGACGACAGGCCGTTGAATTCTAAGAAAATAATGCACACCCGAGGTGGTAATGCGGCCACGACGCGAAGCGGAGTGCATTATTTTCTAAGAATTCAACGGCCCGGAGTCAATTATTCCGCTTATACTACGGTTACCACACCTCAAGACACTGTTCCAATGTTGTATTTCAAGACCTTTGTCAGGTTTTTGTCCTTAAAACACTTGTGTGTGGGACTAATTTCTTACGCATCTCATCCCAAGCCTCCGTTGCTAATTCTAAACCTCATTTCAGAACTAGTAACTGAGGCTTGAGCCTTGATAGCAGAATAATAGTTGATATAGTTATTAACGCAGTTACTCCCTGGTGAGAAATGTCGGTAACACTTTATTTTAGGGTCTTTTAACTAGTTGCTTATTAGCATGCATACCAACTACTTTAGCCGAGCTTTTCCCTAAAAATAATTGCACACCTTAGAACGTTGGTCAACCAATCAGATTCGAGCATTCATATGATAGTATATATCATAAATCCAAAATAACTTTTTTCAACATTGATAATAATAAGAAATGTTTCTTGAGCAGCAAATCAGCATATTAGAATGATTTCAGAACAATCATGTGACACTGAAGACTGGAGTAATGATGCTGATATTATTTCTAATATTATTATTTGTATTCAAATAAATGCAGCCTTGGTGAGCATAATAAATATTACCATCCCTAAATGTTTGAACTGTAGTATATATTACAATTATGATAATTTATTACAATTTTAAAATTTTTTATACATGGTACTTGCAGTAATACAATAATAAAAATCTCTGCTAGAATTACAGACAATTCATATGTAAAAACTCTCACCCCTAATTTATCATTCCAATATTCCCCCAGTTTTTGGGGAAAATGTGTTTAATTGTCATAGAAAAAAAACATCACAATGCAGTAATTTTAATTGTTCTAAAACAGGCTTCATTTTTCGATTTTGGGGTGAAATGTGACTTGGACCTGTAACAATTATTTGACATTTTCACAGGAGTAAATGAGGTCCCAAATAAACTGTTTCTCTCCTTCCCACCCTTCCTCTTTGTATGAAGTTTTATAGAACAGCGCACGCTTTTGAGTCCATGTATAGCGAAGCACTTCTCAGCATGCAACTTCCCAAAGCTCTCCCTCTGCTAATCAGGTTTACTACACCATATATCTACAATGTTCTTACTCAAGGACAGTTCTGTGGCGAGGCCTACGGCAAGGAGATTTACAGATCAAACAAAGATGCCCAGTGCCATGTTGACCAATCTCACTCCTCACGAGCTGGAACCATGTTTGCTTTTCTGTCTGTTTAAAAAAATTGTCAAAAATTGTTGTTTGCATTGGCCAGGGCCACATATCCCTTCCTATTCCCTTGAAGATAGTGTCTGATTGAAGTGACATGCCAAACCTCTGGCCCCCTGCCCCTCACCACAAATCGTGGTCAGAGCAGGATTGGGATCTATATATGGCTCTAATAGACCTCATCACATTTCATTACACGGAAAATTACAGAAATGCAAAATCCTTCAACCACTTCCAGTTCAGCAGAATCCTGTTTATAGACCGTAAAAGACCATGAAGTGAAAATGCTCCTCTTGGAGTTTTTTTTTTTATTGCTGGAGGTACCAAAGCTTTTTGAAGTGTCTGAGGTTTTTTACAGGCTTAATTTATTCGGAAATGTGGCTACAGAGTCATGAAAAGAGATCAGCACATTATTGCAAATCTAGACCTTCTGAAAGGATTTCAGTGAAGCCTGTTGGATTTAATATATTGGCAACTCTTACAAGCAACAACAATCCACATAATCTGTTAATTAGGACTTAAAACTTATGATCAGCAAACACTTAAGCAATTTTTTTTTATTATTAAAAACAAACATATAGATAATATATATCTATATTTTTTAAAAATAGTTTGCTTTTTGCAAGACAGCTAATTCACAACTTCAAAAATTAAGTTAAGCCCCTTAGCAAGTTGTCAAAACCTAACTTTTTGATATAAACAAAGCTTGTATGCAGGCAGATATAACAATGCAATGTCTTCATTAACACACATATAATATTTTCCGTCTCTCCTCAGTTTTGTGTGTGATGGGCAGTAAGCTGTGGGAAGTGCCCACCGCACCCCTCGTACCCCATGCCAACCTCAGCGCCAGACTGTTTTGGGAGCCACAGTGCCAGGTTCAGCTACGCCATGTACAGAATGAAGCACGAATCACAGCCACCATACCACCCAAACTGGAGGGCCACTGGGTGTCAAGCAGGTAAGAGGCCCCTAGAAAGACTTTTCTACTTTTAAAGTCAGCATGAATTCAAATTTTACCAAAATTACGTTCTTAATACAAAATCCTGGTCTTATTGTGAACGATTAATCGCTGCATATAATCACTGCTGAAAAAGTCAAGCAACTTATTCAGTAAATCTTTAAAAAGTGACTAGCAACCTTGAAACATTTAACAATTTACACTACTGATCAAAAGTTTGGGGTTGGTAAAAAAAAAAAAAAAAACAGTAAAAAGGGTATTATTGTGAAATATTATTATAATTTAAAAGAACTGATGTCTATTTTAATATATTTTAAAATATAATTAACTCCAGTGATGGCAAAACTGAATTTTCAGCATCATTACTCCAGTCTTTAGTGTCACATGATCCTTCAGGAATCATTCTAATATGCTGATTTGATGCTCAAAAACTTAATTTTTTTTTGCGAAAATTGTGTTATATTCCTTTAACATTCTTTGATGAATAAAAAGTTAAAATAAAGAGCATTTATTTGAAGTAGAATTATTTTGAAAGTCTTTACTGTCACTTTTGATCAATTTATAACACCCTTGCTGAATAAAAGTATTAAAGGGGTCCTTGATTATGATTTCACTTTTTTAACTTTAGTTAGTGTGTAATGTTGCTGTTTGAGCATAAACAACATCTGCAAAGTTACGACGCTCAAAGTTCAATGCAAAGGGAGATATTTTCGTTTTCAGAAATCGCATTTTAAGGACTACAACAAACGGCTGGTAGGGACTACAGTGAGCTTCTTCTTGGGTTGGTGACATGACAAACCCCAACATTTACATAAACCCCGCCCCCGGGAACACACAGGGGGTGAGGCCATGTTGGGCTGCTTTAGAAAAGAGGAAGAGTTGTTGTAATAGAGTGTTGTTGCCATGTCCATTTTATGCTGGACTGCTTCACAAACGAGGGTCAATTCAATGCTGGATTTGCACAAAAGATTAACATGACGGCACATGCTAGTTGATGAGTTGAATCAACTCCACAACAACTAGATGCATTCTAAAAGTCGTAACTGCTTCCTGAGTCTCTCCATCAGTGTCGACTCCGGTTTGAACAATGTAAGGCTGAACACTGTTACTGACAATCGTCATTTTGGCTGCATGAGATTCTCCAGCTTTGTTGTTGTTGAGCAACCGAAACGTGAGCTGTTAAAGCTCCGCCCTCTTCTGGAAAGGGGGCCGGGAGCAGCAGTTCATTTGCATTTAAAGGGACACACACAAAAACTGTTTTTTTGCTCACATCCAAATAGGGGCAAATTTGACAAGCTATAATAAATGATCTGTGGGGTATTTTGAGCTGAAACTTCACAGACACATTCTGGGGACACCAGAGATTACACCAGAGAGGGGCATAATAGGTTCCCTTTAATTTCTTTCAAAAAAAGAAAAATTCTTGCTGACTCAAACTTTTGAATGGTAGTGTAGCTAACTGAGATTTTTAAGGGGACAATATATGTATGAATGTATATTTATCAGATGATATTTATGTTGCAATAATCTGGCAAAAAAGAGTATTAAAAATTTTACTCAATTTTACAATAAATACTAAAAATTAAGTCCCATCCTACATTTTGCCTCATTGAACATCCTGTTTCACTTGTAAATGCATTAGATTATGGAAGTAAAATGGTTTGCAAATGCCATATTGACTAACTTCTTGACCATATTTGTTATTTCCTTCTCAGATGTGAAGTGCGGCCCGGTCCAGAATTCCTCACTCGATCCTATACATTTTACCAAAGCCCCACACGTCTCTTCAGGGCGCTCCAGCACTACTACTCTGACAGTGAGTGCCACATCCCAACCTACTCTCTTGTGATCAGGGGTAAACTGCGGCTACGCCAGGCCTCATGGATCACCAGTGGAGCCACTGAAGCGGAGCACCACCTCCATAAAGTAGGGATGATCATTCACAGCCAGAAGGCCATCCATCATCTCGCGACCCGCCTGCCCTCGTCCTGCCTGGGGCTCAAAGCTGGAGGACACCTGGTGTCTCATCGCTTCTATGAACTCTTTAATGCCAAAGCAGAGAAAGACTGCCTGGGTGCTCTTGGGTTCTCCATGATGGAACTGGAGTTGTTGCGGGTGGAGACCCATCACCATCCTCACAGCAGGCCGGCTCAGGAGCTGTTCTTAGGGGACGTGCACACAGACTGGAATGAAAGGGTGCACCATAGACCGACTGGTTTCCAGGAGCCTCTACAGAATGCTATGGTGAGAGTTAAAGAGAAAATGAAAATTATGTCATCATTTACTCACCCTCATGATGTTCCAAACCCATAAGACTTTGGCTAATCTTTAAAAAACAAGATCTTTTTAATATAACCTGACAGGTTTCTGTCCCTCCATTGAAAATCAAGGTATTCAAAACTGAAAAGAACCAGAAAGGTTATAAAAATGGGCGTAAAGCATGGAGTACGTAAAGTATGCAGGTTAGGTGGATTGGACATACCAAATTGGCCGTAGGTGTGAATGCGTGTGTGTGTGTGAGTCCCAAACCATGTAATGGGGAGGGTTGGGGAGAGACCTAGCAACCTACCCCAGAAAAAACATTGCCAAGAAAATGAATGGTCAGTCTCTCGCGTATGGCGAGAGATGGCCATAGAATCACCAAGTCGGATATGACTGAAATGGGAATGAGAGATAGAGATCACTTTAAGACTAAAGTATTTTTTTGCTCAAACTGCTTAGGTCTGCTAAAATGTTTCAAATGATGACCATATTCGAACTTATAGCTGGGTATTGTGCCACCAGACTAATGTAAAAGTTCACGTTAAATGTGTATAACAGGACTGCGTATTCGCCTAGTCAATGTGAAGTAAGCAAAAATAAGGTTAGAAACAATCTACGCATGCATGCAGATGCAAACACTTGCATATATACTGTTCAAAAAGTTTAGGATTGGTATGATTTTTTGATGTTTTTGAAAAGTCTCACCAAGGTCATAGTCTCACTATGAATATAAAGTTCAAAAGAGCAGCATTTATTTTAAATAAAAATCTTTCGCAACATTATAAACGTTTCTTTCTCTCTCTCAGCACCACATCCACCCATGCCCAGTGTGCGCCCTGGTATACCGAGCCTCTGAACAGCATCCACCCATTCTTCACCCATCTCCCTCCATCCCTCTGGATCTAAACGGAAACTGGGTGAGCCAACGTTGTGAGTCCCGTCCATCCGTCCTCTTCCTTACCCGCCTTTTTGCTTTCAACGAGGAGCAACGCACTTGGGAGGGCACCTACCAACATTACTCTGACCCAATGTGCCGCCAGCCCATCTTTACATTGTTGGCATCAGGTCATTATGCTAAAGTAGGACACTCCGTTAAAGTACGTGGGGCCACCGAGCTTGTTTTCAAGGTGACACGGGCAAAAGCGATTGTGTTTGACCATGCATTGTTGCGGGAATTGAATACAACGCAAAATGGAAGATGTGGACAGGCGGGCAGGTGGGAGGTGGGTGTCGAGCAAGACATAACCTGGACGGATGGTTGCCACGCATTGGGGATACGACTTCCGCACAAAGAGTATGAGCTGTTTAAGATGGGGGTTAATCATAAAGGGCGCCCCCTGTTGTTTAATGGGGAAAGGCCCACGGATGGATCCAGCCCGGATCGACCTGCAAAAAGGCCAACATCCTTTCAGACACCAATGGTGCAATGCAGCACAAGGGTCGGTGTGGTGCCACGCTACAGTTCCTTCAGTGATCATTCAACGGGACCAAAGATAAGCTCTGCTAACGCACTGCACTCTTCATTGATTCTGCTGTCAATTCTAAATGCATGGTGCTGGAATATTCATCTTTTGTAAAAAGTGACGTGCCATTCTTGTTCACTGTTCAAATCCTGACCCATTTATGAAGTGCATAGCACAATCTGATAGACTGAAGGAGGATCGCTCAGTTCGGTGCTATAACAAAATGCTTGCTGCAAATGCCCTGAAATATGACTTTTTTATCTAAAGAGATTTTCATAAAGCAAAAATGTACATAGAAACATTTTAATCATATAGTATATCAACATTAATTTTAATGTCTGTCATTTGGGGTGTTGTTTCATATTTTGATATGAACTACAGATATATATGAATATCTATTCAAAGAATGATTGTTCTGTAGAAAGTGCATTTACCAACATTCCAGCAAGTTAAAGGCGAAGTACTTCAAATACTTGCCAGTAAGCAACCAATGGTGCAATTTTGGGCAGGACTATCTGTGTGACTGACCAATGGGAGATGGGAGAGTTTGGGGAACCTGTTTGAAAACAATCATTACTCTGTTCGGTGCAGAAATGACTCACTTAAGCTTTAAGACATGGGAGATATAGATGGACATCCAGATTCCCATTTGTCTGGGAATGAAGAAAGATCTTCCAAAATCTGGTTATATGTTTGAATTGAAGTGCATATATGGACTAAATTTGACATTAACTACCCTGTATTATTTGAACATTAAGCCACGTAGCTCATTTTTGCCATCTAATACATTTTATTTAGTTTTAATCTTCTAATAATGGTGAGGGTGAACATATTTATTGCCACCATTAAAGTAATTTTGATAAGAAACACGATGGATGCTCTTTTTTGAACATTGATTTTCTGTTATTTATGTTTACACACATCTACATATATAATACAAACGTATCGTGTGTGACTGTATGCACATTTGGCGAGCTCTTGCACAATGGTTCAATTCAATTCCAATGTTGAATACATGTGCAAGACATTTGAACAGACCTGTCATATGGCTTCCACATTATGCTCACGCTTGCCAATATCTGAAGCATAAGTTCTCAGAACTCTGCGTACAAATCTCTCCCTCTGTTTATTTGGAAGAACAGGAAGTGTTCAACTCATTCAGTCTTAGTTTAGCAGAGCGTGCGATTTTCTGTTTTTACAGAGTGGAGTGATTCCTTGTTCTGGAGGCAATCTTCAAAAAAACGGAAGAAAAAACCCCTGAAACTGTCAAACATAAAAGTGCACGCATGATATTGATTGTTATAGTTTTGACACGACCCTTAAAAAAATCTACCATAGTAGCCAGTGTTTCCAAAATACCATAGAACCATATAAACCAATAAATAAATATAATATCCTAAAAAAAAAAAAAAAAAAAGAATTCCCGTATTTATTTATTGGTTTATATGGTTTTACAGTAGATCTGGTCTTTTTATTGGGAACCAGTTATTATTATTCAATAGAATCCCAAGGTAAGTGCATAAGTATTAATGCATCAGTTAATATTAAATTATGAAATAATCAAAGATGCTAGACACTCAGCTAATGTTCAAATATTGTACACAGAAAAATCCCATTCTTTTCTTCATTGAGATGCTTCTGTAAAAGCCACATTATTTACAATGATTTGTGAAGAACTACACTACCCATGATCCTTAACAGACCACCAGTCAGAAGTCACTGTTACCACGGAAACAGCAAATACCAAGAAATTACAGCAAAAGAACTCACAACATCCCCTTGCTCCCATGATCTTTCTCCCAAGGTCTTTCTACAGTCTCAAATGACTTTTTTATTTTTTTTTAATCCAAATATTTTGAAATAATCAAACACTATAGTTAGTATATATGTGTTATATTACACACAATATATATATAGACTGTGTTTTTAAACAATATTTCTTCATGGTTTACAAACTTTTTTTTTTTGGTTTCAAAATTCAAGATGAGTCACATTAAAATTTTTCGATTCTGGCCTGTAACTCTCTATTAAAAAACTTCAAGTACTTGCCAGTAAGCAACCAATGGTGCAATATTGGGCAGGACTATCTGTGTGACTGACCAATGGGAGATGGGAGAGTTTGGGGAACCTGTTTGAAAACAATCATTACTCTGTTCGGTGCAGAAATGACTCACTTCAGCTTTAAGACATGGGAGATATAGATGGACATCCAGATTCCCATTTGTCTGGGAAAGAAGAAAGATCTTCCAAAATCTGGTTATATGTTTGAATTGAAGTGCATATATGGACTAAATTTGACATAACTACCCTGTATTATTTCAACATTAAGCCACGTAGCTCATTTTTGCCATCTAATACATTTTATTTAGTTTTAATCTTCTAATAATGGTGAGGGTGAACATATTTATTGCCACCATTAAAGTAATTTTGATAAGAAACACGATGGATGCTCTTTTTTGAACATTGCTTTCAAAATCCCTCTGAGGAATGAATGTTACAAATACTTAACACAAATATTAAAGTGCGAAAAGCACTTAAAAAAAAAAAAAAAAAAAGAAATCTGGTTGTGTGCAAGTCTTGTGTCTTATTAATCAAAGTTCTTAATCAATGTTCTTAATATATGCACTTGCCAGATAACAGCCGAACCCAGAGTTCAAACCTAGCAGACATGAAAAGAAATTTGGACAACCCTTAATTTTGCGACGTTCATCATCGCAAAGCCTTCAATGCCATATTACCCAACTGCATGTCATATGGCCAACCATTACCCAAAATACTCGAGCGACTTCCGCTAGCTACTCAATTTCTTTTTACTCATCTTAAGCTGTGTCATTAAAACCATCTGCAGGCTTATTTCTGTTAAACAACTCTTTTGGAATCATAAAACGACAGAGTTTGTGGTTTTTCTGTTAAAAGTTATGAAATAATGGTTGCTGGCCGAGGTACGCAACGGAAGAGAATGCAGAGGGCAAAACGAGTCAGTGAGTCACATCCAAAAGGCAGCAGATTGTTCATATTAAATCTTGTCGGTGACGGTGGCTCTGGGTGCCATGAGGTAATGCTTTCTGGTTGTAACAAGAGTTCCGAAGGTTGGGAACTTGGAAATAATAAATAGAGAGAGGGAGAACAAGTCACATTTCCATACTGACACTCAAAAGCAGTTGCGTCTGTTAGAGCTCGCCAACAACAACAGATGAGTCCAAGCTAACTCTAGAAGTCCAGCAAAACTGATTAAAAATAAGCGACAATTCTGTCTGTGGTTACTGTTAAACTAATAAAAGCCAACTGTCAGAGGATCATATTGCAAAAAAGCCTTCGGCTTGTAATCACGCTTCTTGCTTGTCAAAAGAATCTATAAAAAGATTTAACACAAGGCCTATTTTACACTGTTCAATGAAAAGTTACGAAGCATAACAGCGTGACTGTGTCCTAGTTACAATGTCTTTGCTCCATGCTCCACTGCTCCAATTATTATTGCTAATGGGATGGGCGTCTTTGATCATTGGCTCTTGTGATCAAAAACAACACACTAGAGCTGCCGTAGTGGGTCAGGATGACAAAATAAACCGGCTTAAGAACTTTTAAAAAGGGAAGAGAAACATTTTCCATGTCTTTTGTTGTTGACATCAAAGGCTGTGCGCATTTGCCACTGGTAGAAGCTAACTAAATAGCGTGACATCCTCAAAAACCATGAACAAAAGTACACAAGGTGAACAAAAACATGACCCGGACGGCATTAAATTCACTTGCAAACTGGATGAACATAAAAAAAGTGCACCGTGTGGTGAATTTTTGGCTTCCAAGAGCATGAAACCATCACAATTCAAGAGGTGTTTTGAAACTCTAAAATTATAAAGAAAAAGAAAGAGTAACATTCAAGCTTTCTATATCAGATACACAATACTTTTATTCTGGAACGGTGCATTAAATGTATCAAAAATGACAGAAAATACATTTGTAAATGAAGTCCAACAATAGTGCTCAATTTTGAGAAACTAGGACCAAAGGATCAAATCAACTAGACTTGACATGCACAGTCCACTGGGGTGGAGTGGTCCGAATTTGGCGTTAAGTTTGCATTTTGCAATCATGCATCTGCAGGAGAACACGTTCCTGGCTGGCAAACAATAATTAAAAAACGTACAACAACACAATGCCAAAGTAAAAAGTTTTCCTTCAGCAAATTGTCGCATCCAAACCTCAGAATCTTTGTGGGTTTGTCATAATAATTCCCTAGTAAGGAAACAATGTGAACCAACTTCTTAAACAGATGATGAAATCCAGCACTTTAATGCAAAAATGACAAAAGTACAAAGATAACATTCCATACTTAACAGCAGCCAAAAAATCCCCTCGTTCGGCCAGACAACTGACATTGCTTCAGATGTAACAGAGATGCTTAAAAAAAGTGTTATTGTATCTCATTACAAAGGTATTCTTAACACATGGTAAGCATTTGCACTATTTATAAGAGTCATTATTTGATGGCAGTTCTTCCAAACCATCATTTCATCCCACAAAATAATACACCTCTTGAGACCGAGCTGGTACAAGCAAGTTGCTTCATAAAAGTCTTCCAGAGTACAGTAACAGCCTCAATACACACAATTCATTAATACTCCATCATCTGAAACGGGAAAGTCACATTGTTAAAAGTGTTACGTCAGGGCCATATTTGCCCTTTTATACTCTCGACTACAGACCTCCACTCACAAGCTCCATTAGAAACATCCATTACAAGGCTGTACAGTTCAGTATATGAGCTGCAGCTGTCTAATAAAATCTCAACATCAGCAAGGCCCTCTGGCTAAACCACTGACAAACGGAAATATTAAAAGACATTACATATCTATAAGGTCTCTTATACAGTATCTGTTTTTAAAGTGTAAGTGTGAGGTCCTGTATTGACTCAAATAGAAAACTTCTCCGTTTTAAGCATATCGTTGTCGTGTAAACGTACCCTTAGAAGAGGAAGAGTTGTTGTAGTAGAGTGTTGTTGCCATGCCGTCATTTTACAGTGGACTACTTCACAAACGAGGGTCAATTCAACGCTAGATTTGCACAAAAGATTAACATGACGGCACATGCTAGTCGATGAGTTGAATCAACTCCACAGCAACTACATAAATTTATCCACTAACCATTAAGAATCGTCCAGTTGCATTCTAAAAGTTGTAACTTCTCCATCAGTGTCCGACTCCGGTTTGAACAATGTAAGGCTGAACACCGTTACTGACAATCGTTATTTTGGCTGCGTGAGATTCTCTAGCTTTGTTGTTGTTGTTGTTGAGCAACCGAAGCGTGAGCTGTTAAAGCTCCACCCTCTTCTGGAAAGGGGGCCAGGAGCAGCAGCATTTAAAGGGACACACACAAAAACTGTGTTTTTGCTCACACCCAAATAGGAGCAAATTTGACAAGCTGTAATAAATTATCTGCGGTGTATTTTGAACTGAAGCTTCACAGACACATTCTGGGGACACCAGAGACTTGTATTACATCTTGTAAAAGGGGCATAATAGGTCACCTTTAATACTTAATTACTTAAACACTGTCAGTTATGCATGTAATGCAATTGTTTGTTTTTTTATGTCTCTAATTGTTTGTTCTCAAGTTTTGTATTGCATTACTTAAATCAATAAAATACTTAATTGTACAAAAATGCTTCTGTGTAACTGCAGACCAACATCTGCTCTGTATTTTTTCCAAATGTATTAAAAAAAGGGGGGCATAACATAATACATTTTATAGCAAAGACCAAATCAAGGTCCAAAATCCTGCAAGGTCAAATGTCTAAAATCCAAACAACCGTAGTAAGCTAGCTGGAACAGACTTCCTAACGATTTTTTTAATACATTATTTTTGCAAGTTATGTATAAATTTGTGCAGGTGTCCTGTCATTTTCTGCAACTTGAACATGTTGTAAGTCTATTTGTGGGCAAAATAACTTTTAAAGTTAACATCAAAAGCACTGCGGTAGACCCAATAGTGGAGTTTAATGACGTCACAGGTCTATAATAGAGGTTTACTAGTTTTTCACCACAACCGTAATGTTTGAGAAAGTGAAAATGAAAACTCTTAAAAGGTAGGCTAAAGTGTGCAATTTCAAAAGTCAAAAGAAGAGTCACTTTGAAGGCAGTCAACATAAAAATATCCTCAAAAATCCAACAGGAAGTCCAAATGACATGCAAACCATTCATCATTTTTTGCATAAAAATATGTATCAGGCACACAATTCACAATACATTGAAAATGCATAAAGCGGACAATGCAAACTGGACAAAAGAACAAACAACACAAACAGTTTTGGTCTGGGGCTTTATTGATTTAATTTATTAAGATGCTACATAGTCCAACAAAGTTGGGGTTTCTTTATATACCATTATAGACTACTTGACTAGGAATATCAACCTTAATTTTCATCTTAGACTCATTTATCTATTTATTTATATACATACAAAACGGTCACCTTCATGTTTACATCATATGTGAAGGTTTGGGGCACTATAATAAGGTTTAGCTTTAATTATGAGCCAGCTGATTGGCTGATAGGCCCCCAAATCCCTCCCTCTCCATGGCAATCATACTCCTTGGTGAACTATACATAAACTGCAGTCCAAAAATCACTATACCCTGAATGTCTCCTAAAGTTACTTACAAAGCAAAGTTTTGCCATTTGTCAATATCGTAAGCTCCTCTGTTCTTAGAAATCCAATATTTAGCAATAAGATGATCAACTGAAACAAAAGCTTCTCAAGGAGGGGGGCAGAAGAGAAACATTAAAGAAAAAGACACCCCCACAACACCAAACTATGACACAAATACATATCAGGTCACAAAATGGTCCCCTGTAGGAAGAGTCTCTTTTCTGGTGTCATTTCGGTTATTTCACAAAGACCAGACCGTTGTGCATGGGAAGATGACATTCTTTATATGTAGTGCATTTTTTAATATAAACAGTTCTGTGCAATAAAAGCTTTATTCATAACTTAAATCCAAACAAAACGACTAAATTAACATCAGAGGACAGCAAAGAAACAGAGGGCTCAGGAAAACAGTGCAGAAATGTCAGGAGTGTTTTTTTAAAGCCTTATGCTGCGAGATAAACCAGTGTTGTGTACATTTCAGACCACCGACAAGGCATATCGAAGCCATGCATTTATCTGGAAATGAGGTGTAGGCTTGGCATGGCTAAAATACAGGTTACAATACTCACATGTGTCAGTTTTTAAAGGAATAGCTGCCTCAAGAATAAACATTTTGTCACCGTTTACTCCCCCATCATGTTGTTCCAACCTCATATTATTCACTTTCTTCAATGAAACCCAAAAGCAGATGCTTTCCAGAATGTCCAAGCTGCTCTTTTCCATAAAAGTGGATGGCAATTTATCCTGCAAAGATCCAAAAAAGGACAAAAAGAACAGAAAAACACCATAAATGTGATCTAAACAACTCTGTTCACTATGTTCTAAAGCCATGAGATAGCTTTGTATAAAAAAGTGGTTACTGATAACCTTACATTGGAGCTCTCAAATCTCATTAACATATACCATATGAAAAATCTCAAACATATCAAATTGTATGCCAAATGCCACAAACAAATTCAGTCCATCTCTAACACAAAGCTAGTCGCATGGCTTCAGAATAGCGCAAAATATGTTTGGACTAATTTTATGATACTTTAATGATGATTTTCGTCCTTTTTCACAGCAGCATACTGTAAATCACCATCCACTTTCATTTGTATGGAGAAGAGCAGCTCTTCCTAACATCGTTTGTGTTTCACAGAAGCAAAAAATGATTTGGGGTTAGAACAATATGAAGATGAGTAAATGATGATAAAATGTTAAAGCCTGGGAAAACTATTCCTTTAACTACTTTTTTTTTTTTTTTGTTCTTTTTTGAAGGGGTAAAGTGAGAGGGGGGGGTCAGTGTTTATGGACCTGATGGTAAACTCTCCTCGTGGCATCTTCAGATAGAAAGTTCATAGGGAGAGAGACCTTCAACCAGTTGCATGTACATGGTGCATCAAAGATTACGCTTAGCAGCTGCACTATTACTGTAGATAATAATGACTTGATCAATAAATTAATTTAGGTCTGCAGGCAGCAAAATGGAAACAGAGGTGTGCTAAAAGGGCCTGAAAAGGAGATTTCACCTATGGAGCAGCTTAATAAAATATAAAGTATTTTTTTGCTCTAAACAGAGCCATGCATTCAAGCACATATCCCTTAACAAAAGAAAACAATAATAAAGGTGAAAAACCTATTCTGTTCCTGACAGGGAAATCGTTTGTGCAAAGCATCACCGGAAGTGTGGGATTCAGAGATGTCAGCTCTGCCCCTCACCGACCGACATACAGAGCAGTTCACGGAGAAATGTTGTTTCAAATGGTTTTTGGAGCAAATGAATAGGTGAACGGCCAAACGGTTTCATTAACACTTCCACAGTAACAGCAGTTTGAAATATCACTAACAGTCCATTTCCTCACGGTCAATTCAAGATGTCTGAATTCCAAAAACAACCTGTATTACCAAAGCCACTTAAAAGTCAGACTTTGTGGTGGTTTTGTCTTTGATTGGTGGCTGACTGCAAATGAACATTAAATTTGCATGAAACGGTGATGCTTGCAAAACTGCATGTTATCTGATTTGCCGAGGAAATATATGTTAAATCATAGTACTTGTTGGTACTCAAACATATCTGCTGGACTGAACGGAAGTGGATGGAAGATATAAAACACGTTATTTTACCAACAGTGTGACTGGGGAAGATACTAGACGGCTTGTTTTATCATTTACCTGGAGAGTGATTGAAAATATACAGGCTAAACTTCAGTGAACTTCTGCTTTAATGCAGGATGTTTGGGTATGCATAAATTAAATGCACATATGACACTTTTCAATGATGTTTAGCATTTGTATACAGATTCTAACCCATCAGAAAAAAAAAAAAAAAAAAAAGTGATAAAACAACATCCACTCTAGCACAACTCAATCGCACATCTGGTGTTAGAAAATCCCTACGACATTTTAGTGGTTAAAATCTATGACATTTGTTATCCATTTGAACTTGCATCAGAAATGATTAAGGAAGAGGGGCCAGAATGATTTCACAATTTTGAGGCAAGTGTCAGATTATTATTATTTTTTTTTTTTTGAATTTTTTTTATCTTTGCACATAACATGATGAAATTCCTTGATCTCTTTATTAATTTTACACACCTCGCTAATCCAAAACTACCCCAATGATATGGCATTCGGATTAAACGAATTCTGCATTGGTTACTTGTCTGTTTTGTTTTTGTTTCATCCGCAATGCATGCTTGTAGCTCTCCCCTCTTGGATTTTACAAGGCCAACTTGCCGACGATGACACCCACAACAAAAAAGAGCACAATTAGAGCGATCACCCTGCTGCTCAGCCCCTCCTCCTTCATTCTCATCCCTGGAGATGAGTGCGGAGCGGACATTACTGTGCTCTTCCTCATCCGCAGACCATCATCTTCCTGCTGGGGAGGGGATATGGGGGAGTGGAAGAGAGAGATAAAGATAAAGACAGTTAGATGACAGAAATAATCTTGAGAGTTATGAAAAGTGCTTTTGGCCCTGCGCTCGTCTCATTAAACAAGCAGAAGTAATGGTCCCCAGCTGCAGCTTCACACAGCACTGATGAGTAAAGGCAGGTTATCTTCAGTTCCGTCTCTCGATATGCTCAACATCCTGTGGCCGTAACAAATTTAAACAACATGGTGGAAGAGAGCAAAAGTAATGTGGTGGTCGATCAGTATGGCTTGTTCAAAGGCAGATATCTATTGAGAGCAGGGTGATGGATAGAAATGTAACGCTGCTCATTACACAGACGAACACTGAACATTTGATTCTAATGGTCAAAGTTGTCATGAAAAATTTAAATACATCTGTTTTTTGGCACAAAAAAAAATATTTTAAGTGGTCATCAGTGGGAAGAAATGAATCAAAAAAAGCATGATATAAACACTAACACATTTTTTCTCCCCTGTAATTAAATTTAAGTCTTTCTATGAAGTCTGTAAATTGAAGTATTTAGAGTAAGTGCACCCTTAAACATCACTTTCAACCTTTTTATTTTGTTTCGGTTTATTGGTAGTTTGAGCATCTTTTTCATTGCTTCTAAATCAAATGAAGTGACCACACAAGAATTGACCAAAAAAAATTGTGTGTAGAAATCCATATATTATTTCTAATTCCTCTCATTTACAGTATTTGGTTGTTATACTTCATCTAAATTCAAGAGATTACCGCTTTGTTCTATGTACAGTACTATTCAAAAGTGTGGGGTCAGACTGCTTTTTTGAAAGAAACTTCTATTCCACAAGAATGCATTAAATTGAAAACAGTATAGTATTAACAACTTCTATTTCATAAAAAAAAAAAATTAATCGCACCTAACATTATAGTTTTTAATATATTTTTATCTTGTAATAATTTCAAATTAATGTAGAAACAACATAAAAGATAGTATATTTTAAATATTTGATCTAACAGGTAGGAAATATACGGAAATTATCAAACACTTCACAGTCTTCACTGCAGAAATTATAAATTAAATACAGATTAATCCTTATTAAAGCTACAAAAATTATTCAATCAAGAGCAGTGAGTGATTTTCTCTTTGTCTTTTGTTCTTTGATTAACAATGATTAATAATGACAGACATCACAGCAGCAGGTTTATTAGGCTGCTGTCACTTTAAGACCTGATGCACATGACGTGGATCTGACACACATCCGATGTCCTCACAACTCTTTACGGTCATTTAAAACTTGATTTAACTCATTTAAGACTGTCAAAGCTGGCATTTTGGCATAATTTTGTGTGTTTTTGTCCATTCAAGCATGAAAGAGAACTCAATGCGGCGCTGGTGCGCTGTCTGAAGCGGCTTTCTGTGTGCATGAGTCTTGTGTGTCTGTCACACAAAACAGGAGATTCACAGATGTGCACCATTACAGATTTAAATTCTTTTTTTGTGTCTTATCGTAGATGCTACGCTAATTGCATTAAATATTTTTAACACATTAAACTGAAAAAATTCATTGCATGCCTTAATTTTGACAGCACTGATATGTATAAAGAGAACACAGCTCAATAGAAATACAAGAATATACATACACACACACACATATATATATATATATATAGCATTAGGTTAGCGTTAACGTTAGAGCGTGTGGCTATGTCTGAGGTTAATAAATGTTTGTATTTCCTCTCCGACATAATTACCACATGGACCAGCCATGTTAACGATCTGCCCATCATGACTAACAATTCAGTTTTGCCATCACAGGAATAAATTATATTTTAAAAATATTGAAACAGAACATTCATTTTAAATTGTAATATTATATTTACTGTATTTTTGATCGAAATGAATGCAGCCTTGGTGAGCAGAACAGAATCAAAAAATCATACCAGCCCCAGAATTCTGAACGGTAGTGTACATAATGAATTTTTAATACATAATTATGTACATTTGAATTTTGAGTTTGAAAGAAAATAGCAAACAAGTTTCTAATATTTTAAAATATCTATGACTATTGCTGACAATATTTGTGAGAATGCAATTAGCAAACACACTCACCCTTATCTGTTTGTTCTCCTCTCGTAGCCGCTGCACCTCCGTCTGCAGTCTTTTACATTCCTCCATGATCTTCTTCACCTCTCCATCATCCAGACTGGAGGCCATGGACTTCATAGACAATGTGGATGATTCCGACTTTGAGAGACTGGCGGATATCTTATTGCTTTCCATTTCATGCTGTGGCAGAAATCAGGTTCACGCACACACGCACACGCACGCACGCACACACACACAGAATCATAAGCAAAGACATCCATAAAAGTGCCAAGAATGCTTAGTTTTAAAAGAGGGTGAGATGAATGGAGTCATGCCTGCTGTCATTGTCATTTCACACACTGCCTACAGCTCAGAGCTAACATGAGGAAAAACATGAAAACCCATCCACTCACTGTTTTCTCATTTTCAGCAGGCATCTCAAAGACACATCTCAGCTTGGAGTCCATCAGATCCTCGGGCTTGGCGTCCTTCCACTGCATGAGAGAACAACAACGTATGTAAACAACTGCCTACATATGATTATACACCAAATAAACACCTCATGAACTGTTTACAAACCCTAGCAACCAGCTTACATACACAGCATTTTAGGCATCATGGGTTCATTCCCATCATTGAAAGATTTCCTCAAAGAAATGTAGATAAAAAGTACTAAAAAGTATTGCTAGAAAATCTCTGAATGCTCAATTTACTACAATATTTGTGTGCAGTGTATTTCATATGCTTGTAACAGCATTGATAGATTAGCTTAGCCACATGCCAGCTGTGCCAATTGTGGATGTTATGCCCATGAAGAGAGTTTCAATGCAGTCATTTGCGAGGTCTCAGATCTTAAAAGGTATCTGCACATGTAGACAGCAGACAGTGAGACGGTGAGACAGATCCCTCGGTTTTGGAGTCGAGCTTTGGAGCCATCAAAAGGAATAGTGGAAATAGTTCAGGACAGTGAATAAGTAGCCAGATCACCGCTCTACATTTTCTTTCCGCTTCTCCTTCCTTAAGTTTTCATAACCTATTTATCGTTACATCTACACATGCACACAAATGTTCAGTATGATCTATTTGGGGCATCATTCAGAAAGTCATGAACATGAGATTTGGATATTACTCTTGGACCCCGTCAAACACTGGGGTTATATGAAATTTGCTTGTATTATTTGAACAGCAAACTCACACTTTGTATAATATATTGTTGATCTATGCCGGCATTGTAGGACACTTCCTATGAAATCTGTACATTGAAAATCTTCTAAAACAACAAGTTTGTGTTGTTATTGTTAACTAAAAAAAAAAAAAAAAGGCAGCTTGGCAACTAAAATAAAATAATTTAAGTTGAAGTTCTCATATTAAAATTATATAAAATTACTTAAACAAATGAAAACAAAAATAAAATAATGCAAAATATTATTAAATACTATACTAATATATAAATAAAACTAAAATAACACCGTTCATGGCTGGTAAAAAAAATATCAATTCACTTGCAATTAGCAGTTATAAAAGTATATTTGGATGGATTAAGTTAAGACATCAAGGCCCAGTTTCACACACAGGGCTTAGCCTAAGCCAGGGTTAAGCCTTAGTTCAATTAGGGCATTTAAGTAGCTTTTATAAACGTTCACTAGAAAAAAAAAACATTACTGGTGTGCATCTTGAGACAAAACAATGGCACTGACATATTTTAAGATCTGTCAGTACAAGTTACTTTTAGTTACAACAGCTCAAACGTGCATTTTAGTCTAGGACTAGCTTAAGCCTTTTCTGTGAAACAGGGGACAAGAATGGTTTTATAATACTTAATATATACAGGCTTGATAGACAGTGTTACTAAAAAAAAGGAGCACATGCACTCAAGAGAAAACGGTCCTGAACAAGCGAGTATAAACCTCCAGAAAGCAGGTGGCATGAATCAGTACTCACCACTCCCTCAGTGTCGGTCATGTCAGGCGGAGCCAGCAGAGACTGTACCATGAACTTGTGTTTGCTTTTCTCATTCGGATCATAATCGAACGGTTGCAGCATCACTGTAAAGACAAACACAAGAACATAAATACATACTGAACAATTTCTGGTTTGGAAATGTTCCGAGTCAGATTTGAACCGGAACAGCTTACTTGAACACAAGCGCTAGTCCATGGGTCCAACATCATTTTTGTATTTTTAAGAAATAAGAAACTGCATAACATTTACATTTTCAGCATACAGGCTTCTCAACAATAAAACATTGGGTGTAGAGCATCCATGTTTCACAGAATGACATTACTCAGAAAAACAAAAAGACTTAGCTATTCATTTCATATAATCCCACAACAAACGTTGCTGATAAAACTTCAGTGACCCCAGAAGGGCAATTTTTCTTACAGCTCCTAAACAGTGTTTTTCACGTTAATAATAACACATTCAGCCTTTAACTCAAACCAGGTGTTAGTGTCAAGAAGTTCATGTCTACAACCCCATCAGCACCATCCAAAGAAGGCCATGTTATTTGATGTCATTCCAACAAGCAAAAGCTAATTTAGAGCTGTTACCATGATTTACAATGATCACTTTCTTATGCCTGGCGTGCGAGGGCTCTGGCACGGTTGAAATCAGTATTGAAGGCTGATTTCACCCCCATCGCCCTTTTTAAAAGACACCAATCGGATTCAAAAGGGTCTTTTTTACATTGGGTGAATGTGTGCGTGATTTAGGAAAACTGCTGCTAAGTTTCATTAAAAACAAATGATCTCTTAATTTCAAAGGCCCTCTTAGATGTGGCTACTACTGCCGAGCTCACAGAAGGTGCACGCCAACTCCCCCGCGAGTTAAAAAACCTCACTCTGGTTTTGTGTGCCATTATGGCAATCAAGCGCCGTCGATATTGCAAACTGAAAACAGACGGCTGAGACAGATTGGGAATGTCCTGTTTTGTCAGTCCCAATCTTTCCGACTGCACTTTAAAGAACGGTATTTCACTAGCAGCATCAAGGGGTTATTTTTACACACATCAACGGAGGAAGAGGGATTAAATGAGTCTTGACATGACTTTATTTGTACAGTTCACATTAGTAATATTACTAAAAAAAAATGTGCACTGTGCAAATATTCAGATTTCTCACACATAGCTGTTGACCCAAGATGTGGAGAAAGTCAAAGTATCAGTTCAAGTTCACGCCATTCTGCTTTGCCATCACAGGAATAAATTACATTTTAAAATATATTACAATAGAAAACATTTATTTTAAACTTTAATGGTAACACCTTACATTAAGGTCTCATTTTTTAACATTATGCATTACCTACCATGAACACACGATGAGCAATATATTTTTTGGGGGGGGATTTATTAACCTTTGTTAATGTTAGTTAATAAAAAAAATGTTTGTTCATGTTAGTTCACAGTGCATTAACCCATGTTAACAGATAAAAAGGTTCGCGTACAGATGACAACATTGTCAAAACGATCCCCATTCACACGGATCCGCAAAAACAACTAAAAATGCTGTATTCTGCTGCCAGGCCAGTAGTTGGTGATGTCACTTTGTAAAGAAACACTACGCGCCTACAGACTGAACACATAAGCACACCGTTTGTGTCACCAATTTCACAAATTCATGTTTTGTAGTTTACACAGACACGATAAAAAACATGCACTTTGAAACCCATTTACAAAACCCCGTTGCTGTGTAAATTAACGGCCAAAATGTTTTCGTTTTTAGTTGAAAACAGCGTTGTGTAAATGTGAATTTAAAAACAGATTTCCGGAGATTTGATCGATGTTCAAACTGCAATCAAATAAACAGATTTGAGTTGGATATACCAAAAAAATATGTTTTTTGCTGCCTGTCTAAACAAAGCCTGAGACTATTTAGTCTAAGAATGAAGTGTTCTTGTTCTGAACAATAAAATGGGTGGCTCCATGCAGACTTTGACTGACAGTTCTTTCTGGCAGATCACTAGTGCTGACATAATCCAACAAGAGCAAGGCAGTGATTTAATAATTATTAAAGCATGAGAGCATGCTTTCTTTAACAAAGAACATCTTTATGTGACACTTAAATTTGCAGAATAAGGAAAATGTTAGCCTGAAGACGATTGGAAATTAACAGAATAGAATAGATAAGAAACAACCAATGCAATCTGAAATGCATTTGATTATATTTGGCCATTTAATGTGATTGACCTGATAATATTGCAAAATATTAACTAATTTACACTCTCAGGTATGCACACTGTTGATCAGATCTCTCTAACGTGCAATGTAGAAAGACGAGGTTTGTTCATTTACAGAAAAGTCTTTCTGGATCTCCTTTTATGTTTTGAAAGCCACCATATTTGGCACAATCTCTGTCTTTTACACAAATTTTATGAGCTGTCTGCACATACTGTTCTTTCTTGTATTCTTAAAAGAGAACTATTTCTAATCACACTGAGCTTGTGTGGTCACAGCTTGAGTGGTCATCTTCAGGGCTGTTGTCTGGGGGCGGGACAACTGCAGAAAAATGCCCTTGGCCATGTGAATTCAAGCAACAGCCTTGGTCATCTCAAATAAAAACCACAACAAAGCACCTGACTACAGACAATCATTCCACTGCCTAATTAACTGGATCTCCGGAGATAAAAAGCAGAACAACTCCATTAATTATGAAACATGACCTCGGAATCCCCTTGGAAAAAAACTATGAAGCCTAAATGGAGAGAGGGAGAAAATGTGAGGAAATCCAGACAACACTAATGGTTTAGAAAGACATACCTTAACTTACTAAGTTCCAAAGCAAAGGTTCTGAGTCACGACAGTATAATCAACAAGTAATTTGATATTATCATGACAGGATAATAAACTGATTAACCATAATAAACCATAATGAGCTTGACATTTACTGGTGTCTCCACCTTGTTTGATGTGATTTGCAGTTAAAGTAATATTCTGAGTTAAAAACATGTCAAAAATCCCAATTACTGATCTCTTCACGTTTTACCTAAAAAAAAAAAAAAAAAAAAAACATGTCATACAGTGCAGGAAATGACTTTGGCATCCTCAGTTTGTACAAACTAACAAAAATATTAATGCATTAACAATGGATGGATGGATGGATGGATGGAGCAAATTTAAAATATTGGATGGATGGATAGAGCAAATATAAAATATTGGATGGATGGATGGCGCAAATATAAAATATTGTATAAATGAATGGATGGATGATGGATGGCGCAAATATAAAATATTGGATGGATGGATGGATGGATGGGAGCAAATATAAAATATTGGATGGATGGATGGCGCAAATATAAAATGATGGATGGATGGCGCAAATATAAAATGATTGATGGATGGTTAAAGAAGATGTTTATGAAATTTTAAACAGATAAACCTATTTTCTGTTAACTTGCAGATTGTCAATCATTATTATCGGTAACCTCAAATATACATTTAAATTGGAGTTACTTCACTTAGTGCAGCTAAAGAAATGTTGCTGCTGGTCAAATAAAGTCATAGAAGCGTTACATAATGGTGAATTTTTTTTATTTTGTCATTTTCAACACATAAATGAGTGTGTAGTCTTCTGACAATGTGGAAGTGGACATATACTGTATAAAGGACTGGACAAAGGTAGAGTTTCTTCAATCATAACAGATTCATGAGGGATTCAGAGATTGAAGTTGTTGCTTTTGAACTGTCAACAAAAAAAAAAAAAAAAAAAAAAAAACCACTTCACAACCCAGACTGACAGTGATGTCTGAGAACGGGTGGAGATGTGAGGTTTGTCTCATAGGTCTGGATAAAAGTCAAAAGCCCATTAAGCAAAAACCATTGTGCATCCCCTATGATAAACTCACCAGGGAAGACTTGAAAACTAGCTTTTCACTGATTCAAATACTAGTCAAGGAAAACTGTGTGAGTCAGAGCTATTGTACATATTGACAGGGACCAGGCATCTCACCATGGAGAGAAATCCCAAAACACTGGAATCAACATGGAATAATGAGAGCAATTTAAGAACGTCCGTGAGATTCCAAAAGGCTCTGAGATTTCAAATGAGTTGAGTTATTAGGAAAAATCTCAAAGGTCTCAGAGACCAACAACTGTTGTTACAAAATTATCTCTTGGTTATGTAAAGGCTTTCGTCATGCACAAAGAGCAGTTGGGTAACAGATATAAAGGTGTGGTAACAAATGTCTCCTTCATTTTGCCAACCACAGCATCTCACAGGGGACGTGTCAAGTGTACTCAATCTTCACTCCCATTAGCTCATTTGCATAAAGTTAAAATATTCTCATCTTAGCCGCACTGATTGACACGGCCACATCACATTATCAACAGTCACCATTTCACCAGAAATGAAAATGTATATCATTTTGTCACTAACCGCCATCTGCAAATGTGCCTTCAAATCAGATATTTTAGTATTATTTATACCTTTATAGTTTCATTTTAATTGTAGCTTAAGTTATTATTATTTTTTATATTTCTATATAGGCTTATTTTTATTTAAGTTTTAGTTCATCTTTAATTTAATTACCGAAAATGATTTTTAATGATGTTTTTTATTGAGTTTGGCAGTTTTTGCATCATTTTCTCCTTCCGTTCAAAAACAACAAAACAAAAGGTCTGTGTTTCTGATGAGCTGATTCCCTGTAGCTTCACACATATAGAAAAACCAGGACGTGTACAGAAAAAAAATGTGTCTGCAGAAAGGGCTAACCGTTATAACAGGAATGAGAGTCTGAATCCAAACAGACAGAACTGCCTACGGATAAAAGTCAAGCTGTCAAGCTCACACAAACAGACTTCCTGTGACACATCAACAGAAAAGATCAGCTATGACTCACTATTAAACAATCCCTTTCAAAATTTACCTGAATATATACAGCTCATACAGATCAATTACCTGACAGAGCTAATGATCTTTTGATAGCAGCGTCAACTTTAATTACTTGGTTCTTTGAAAGACCGCTAATGGTGTTTCATTCCAAATGTCTGTGTCATATGACACAATATTAACATTGTCATTGTCAAAGTGGTTCCTCCACAATTTACAGACTTGGAGCAGATGTGTCTTAGCACTGCATTTAATGTACTGAAGCTATCTGGCTCTGTATCTGCAACATTTATAATAAAAATAATAATAAAAAAATTAAATTAAAAAGAGAGAATCATTAAAGGTCTAAGGGAGGCAATGCAATGCAATGCAATGTTCCTGTAAATGGAGAGCACTTCTATTGAGTTTATAATGAAGCAAAACAATAAATAATATTATTATAAATAAGGGTGTGTATATATTCAAACCAAAAATTATTCAGATGTTTCTGATATTTTTGATATATTTTTACTAGTGGGTGCAGGACACTATAGTTCATTTATGTAAGTGAGGATAGCAAAATAAAGTAAACTGTGACACATTATACCCAAAAATTCTTCATACAGTGGACTACCAGTAAAACTGATAAAAATTTGGAACCAAAAGTTATTCAGACACTTTGACCTGACCATGTTTTGCTGAAGTGTTATCTGACATAATTAAGATGAATTGTTTCTGACACAGTTTAACTCTGAGATCTTGTCATATTTTATTACCATATTTTAAAACTATAATGAATAAACTGTATTAATGAATGAAATGTTCAAGGTGTCTGAATACATTTTGGTTTGACTGTGCGTGTATATATTAAGAAGAATAGTAGTATTAATAATAATTTTTATATATTTATAAATAATATATAAATAATAAAAAACACAAATATTTAATAATCAAATACAAATAAAAAGTATTAATTATAAGAAGAACATTAGAAGTAATAATTACAATAACAATTTTATATATGTATAAGTTAATATTTATTCTTATTTAATATTATAAATAATATTTAATATTATTTATTGTTTTGCTTGCTTCATAAATAATAACAACAACAAGAACTATGAAAAATTATGAAGGCAAAAACATTCTTGTTGTCATTTGGAAGCTCTGAAAGTTCTTTTTAAAGGGATAGTTCACCATAAAATTTAAGTTGTCATCACATCAAGTTCCAAACCTGTATGAGTTTTCTTTCTTCTGATGGACACAAAAGAAGATATTTGAAAGATTTTTGGTAATCAAACAGTTGACGGTAGCCATTGTCTTCCATAGTATTTTTTTCCTACTATAGGAGTCAATGGCTACCATCAACTGTTTAATTACCATCAATCTTCAAAATGTCATCTTTTGTGTTCAACAGAAGAAAGAAACTCATACAGGTTTGGAACATCTTGAGGGTAAGTAAATGATGACAAAATTTTCATTTTTGGGTGAACTATCCCTTTAAATAAAAAGCGATCAATGGCATCAATATGCTAATTTGACATAAACCTTTAAAGGCTGATCCAGAGCTTACATCTCAAACTGTGCTCAACTATACATCGACAATTGCTTTGAACTTTCCAACATATGGCCTTTGGTAATGGTATTTGAATGGATAAAGTTGGGGCATAGTTTTGAAGGATTCATTTATTGTTTATAACATCAAAAAGAAAAATGAGGTGCATTTACCAGAGACGTTGATGGAGGTTCCAGCATCAATCACTCCGCTGTTTGGCCGCACACAGTACCGGCGCGGTGCAGTCGTCTTTACTTTAAAGCACACATTTCTGTCTGTGGGATTAGCAAGCTTTAGGGTGGTGGTCACCACATCTGTGAATGGACCTGAGGGGACGAAGAAAAATTGTTACATTCAAAACTCATTGAAATGATACTAGGGTGTTGCTCTGTGTTTGACAAGGTGTTCAATGTGGCTGTTAGCGCATTGCCATGCAGTTTGTAAGGTGTGCTGGGTGATGGCTTACTGCAAAAACATCTCAAACTGATCAAGAGCAATATCTGCAGCCAGACTGCTCTAAGTGGCCACATCGATTTACAACCTTGTAACCGATTTCACCCCACCTAGACATAATGATTCGAGACAAATCACATTAGTGGCACATTACAAAATTAGCGATACATCAAAGGCCAAAAGACCACAGTATTATTATCCATCCTGGCACTCGTTTTACACTGCGGCAAAGAACACGGGTGCTTTTCAGGAAAACTGAACAAACAGAAATTTTGTTCTGCAAAAAGGCTGATGCTAATAATCAGTCCATATCAAAGAATCAACCAATTTAAATGTCTGTGGTCCTGAAATAGAGAGAAGATTGATACATGCTTTTCAAAATCTTTGGTCGGTAAGATTTTTTTAAACCGGTCTCTTATTCTCACCAGGTTTGCATTTTATTATAATTTAATTCCAACCAATTCCTGATAAAATCAAATAGTATCCTACATCTTTTCACCCTTAAATAACAATATATAAATATATAAATAACACCCGTACAATATTTCACCCGGAAATAAGGTTGAAACGTTGATATGGAGTGACTGTCTGGGAAATGTTTTTCTCTGTATAAAGAAATAAAACAAAAAAAATGTAGAAAAACAAATTAATTTAATAGTACTATAAATATGTTTGTAGAAACACTATAAATCCAAGGATAACCTTCTCAAAGATCTTCTAAGCTATTATAGTCAACATAAAACAGCATAATTTGCAACACATTTTTTTTCTCCATAATGTGACAGAAGATAAAACAGGACTTTTATCCATCAGGCAGAGCAAGTTGATGAATGATTACAACGAAAAACAATAAAATTGTTGAAAAACAATAAAATATGTGTTAAAGTAAATCGGGCCAATTTTGATTTCACATTGACTTAACCATACATGTTAATTCTATTAAATTCACATTTATTTGTATAGCGCTTTTTACAATACACATTGTTTCAAAGCAGCTTTACAGAAAATGCATGAGTCAACATTACAATTTAGTGTGATCTGTTATCAGAGCTAACTGCGTCTAAGTAATGGATTTCAGAAATGTACATATACAATACATGCAGTTAGCTAACAATGTATTAATTTAAGGTAGAAACAATGAGCTCATTGAAATAATGAATACATATTGTTAACAAAAATGATTAGGATGTATAGAAAATAACTCAAAATGTCCATCCTTCACCCTTTGTAATATGGCAGCACCACACATCAAGTATGCAACACCTCATCTGGGTTAATTCTATTAAACCAGTTAAATTATTGAGAGGCTGAGACACTTGAAACCCATAGTGAGCCTTATGTTGTTTGAGCCTTTATGTTGTGTTACAGAGGAAAAGACGCAGACAAACTAAATGCCTTGGGCCTTTAAAACCTTAAAAGAGAGACAAACATTGCACAAGACCTAACAATGGACTATTCTGGCCAAAAGCCTTACGCTCCATGTCTTTTCCATTCAGACCTGGAGAAACTGATAGAATTAGGGCATAAGTAATTGCAAAGCATGAGTCATGCAGAAAGACATCATTCTCTGTATTAATTTCATTAGGTAAACGTGACCTGATCAATATGAAGTGCCTAAGAGGACAAAAAACAATTTATGAAAAGAAAAAAAACCAAAACAAAAAACAGCCCTATATGCCCAAAAAGTAATTTTGTAATTAAATACTCGTAAAAAATGGTTATCAAAAATGATAAAACAAATGAAAAATAACAAGCATGACTTACAGTAAATCTATAGTTTTATTTGAAAATATTACTACACCAATAACGGCTTTTGAAATAAGCTGACCTTTTTAATTTTTTTTTTTTTTTTTTAAGTTAAATAAACAATATGCATTATTAAAGATAAAAGATCAGATTTAAAAATAAACAATTAAAAAACACTTTCAAAAAAAAAAAACTTAAATGCATGGTTGCAAGTTAAAATTTATAGAGCACCTTCTAATTTATCCACCTTATTCCTACGCCCCATGACGCTTTGTGTGAATTATGGGTGTAACTTCCGTTAAGCTGTAAACAGTCAGTGAAAGGCTCGCTGTATGAACACAATTACACGTTTTATTTTTAAACTGGGTACAATGAGATGACATTATTCTGCTCACCCTTCAACCAACGAACATTAAAAGGACATTTAAAAGTGTAAAAGCATCAACAAGGTACTTTCAACAGGCCATGAAAAAGCGTGATTCTTTCCACAGCAATAATAGACGGGTTAAATATAACTATAGTGATATATATCTGTATTATGTAATATACGTTGCCTTAGTAAAAAATGTTCATGAACTTCAGCATTGCGTGATACTATTTCAAAGTGATTTCCATCATTTTTATAGATAATAAATTGTATTTACCTGTGAAAACAAATCTGGAAAGAGACGTGAGGCTTTGAGGAGAAAAACGAGAGATTCTTCGTGCATTCCAGTGAATTATTAATGGGATATATCGTAAATTATATCGGGAGAACAGACCACAAATGTGCAGTATATGTTGTTCTTTTTCATACTATTATAGCGGTATGCAAAGGGACAAAAGAAAATAATCACATAGGATAGAGGATAGAAAGCAGCGACTGAAAAGAGCTCTTGCCATAGATATTCTTGTTATAACATGTTATGTTAAAATACCAAGCGTTACGTTATTCTCATGATGTCCGAAAATAAAACATGAAAGAAAAATTGACAGCTCATTCAGTCAAACTGATGGATAAGCTTTATTTGTAGGGCAACCTTATGATTTGAAACGATTCGTTTCAGTCTTTTTAAATGGAAGTTTCCCAAAACGGAAGTGCAACCCATAATTCGAAACGCAGTAGGCTAGTCAGGAATAAGGTGGATTGTTTTAATTAAACCTTTTAAGTTGCAAACATTAATTTGTTGTGTGCTTTTGACATAATAATGTTGATCATTACATCAACTTAATATCATCTGTAATTTAAACTCAAATTTCTGTGTTAATTGGCTTCTTTTAAAAATTGGGTTGTAGTAACGTAATGAAATTGTCTTGATAACTTTGGAAATTAGGCAGTGGATTTCTAGTTCCCAGCATGCTTTGCATATGACTGGATAAGTGTGTGAAATTAAGTATAAATTTATTTGTTTTTAGTGAAGGGAAAAACCTGTTAGTGTTTAATGCTGTTATGTTTGACATTAAAAAGAATTTCTGTAATGTTGAAGTTTTTGTGGTTATCATTGTTCTGAAGAGTAGATACATGAAGGTAAACACTACATTGACTCTATAAGCAATGACTGCACTAATACCAGTGACAAGTAATATCTTACTTGTTCACTAAATATACATGTTAAATAAGTTATGTTAGCATGTGCTATGATAGCTGCTGATTTGAACTGAAACAGATATGATTAATTGGTTCCAGGGCTACAACTCTGGTAGTTGAAACAACTTAATTTTTTTTTGCTTAATATAGCTTGTTGGTTGAACATAAATTCACTCAAAGTTGTCATAACTGCAAAGAATGCAAACTGTTGCGTTAATTTTTTTTGTTGAGCTGGCACATTACTTTTTAGAGTGTACTATATAGTCATGTAGTCTCACTTAATGCATACATAATTATTTTTTTCTGAAGAAGATTCTCAGTTTGACCTTTAGAGTCAGACTGAGCTTCAAGAAAGGTCTAGGATATTCTGCAGACACAAAATATGATCCCTAGGGCACCTTAAAAAACTCACTGTACACATCATTTAATGTCGAAGAGGTTTTCCTGCCAAACAAGGTACAACAGCGGAAAAGCCTTGAGAGATTATGCATGCCTTTCTTTATGGCTCAGAAATACCCAACACATCTGTCTGCAGTGATGCAGCATTCATCTGCATGGAGAGATACTTGGCATCCACATGTGTGCAGATGTGACTCGTCTTTCCAACTCTGCATTTCAACATCTGCCTCTCATTTACACCCTGCTTTATAGTCCTAAAACATATTTATTACAGGACCATTTCATGATCATTATAATAATTCAGTTATCCAAGGTCTGAATCAATGAGCACTTATGTAATTTCGCCACGTAGTTCAAGGTATTAGTGATTCTAAACGGATGGAATGGGCCAAAAAGGTGCAGCTCTGTTAAATCAAACAGACGTCACCATATTTTAACAGCTTTGCCTCATTACTACTACAACTGGACCACCTCAAAATCTCAAACTGCCTTTTATACTTCCCAAAATGACATATAATTATTGGCTGGAGCTACTTCCTGAACTCCACAGACGAGTCTCAGCTTCAGACGCTTTAAATATAAAGTGGCATGCCTGGACGGTCGGGTTATTGTTACCTGAAGTTACCTGCTACTTGAGAGCATCACTAACTTTTCGATGAAGTGTATTGTAGGGGGCGGAGTCTGAGGCAGGAGGCGTGGTGTAACTTTAAAATTACTCTGGCTCCTTTATGGTGTACAACCCATGCAGGCAGCCTTCTGCCTTCTATGCAAAACTGCAATTGTTCTTTGGACTACACCTGACAACTGTGCAGTGGAGATCTCTTTAGCTTTGTTATAATGTCAGTTTAATAATGTAAAGTCAGCTAAATTAACCAACTGTCCTCAACTGTGCAGTACTTGCAGCTTTGACTTAGAATTTGTTTAAATTATGGCAATTATATACAGTATATGTATGCATTAAATTATGACCCATAAAATGCATGGTACTAAAAAACAGAATATAAGACAGATGCATTTTTTAAAAAAACTGCACATTTTTCAACTGGACACAACCATGTGACACTCATGGTGCAAGATGATGAAAAAAAATAAAAAAAATGGCAAGATGTGACACAATGACTAAAAATGTTCATCCAGTGCAAGCATCAGGAAAAATACGTTTTTTTTTTTTTTTTTTCTCAGAGAAATCTAACAAAAGGTTAAAATTAAAGCTTATTTAGAAAGAACAACAAAAGTTATTATTGTTATTATTATTATTATTATTATTAAGTTAAAAAAATAAGCTTGCTCTCTTTTGAATACGTTTTAAGCATAAACCTCACTAAATTAAGATCACTGACTTTGAAGATTTCATATCTTATGTCATTTTGCTTCTCAGGTAAATTTATCTTCTTTTAAGTATAATGAAAATCAAGACAAAAATACTGAGTAAGAAAATGATTTCTGCAAAGGCTTTGTATATTGTTGATTATTCTAGTGTAGCATATTCATTGTCTGAAAAGAACTCAAACTAAAAATTAAATATAGCAGACCTAAAAGATATAAAAATCCTGTCAGTGCAAAAACATTGAACAATAACATCAGGCGATAATTTTACTGTAACTCTGCACTATCCTTTGAATCAGGACAATTTTGGAGAAGCATTTTAAAACAGGCACTGTTCCACAGTGGAACCGACTGAGGCTCATCTTCCTCAATTTTAGTGATTGATTAACAACCAAAATGAAACCTGGAAGAGAATGACACTATTCCCAGCACAGACTTGATTTAAAGCCAACAAATGAGCATTTACACTATTACTATGCAACCCTTTAAATAGCAGCACACTCACTTTTGAAGACATTAGCATTAACCAATAGCCCTCATGGCCTAGGTGACATGAGTTGAAAAAGTCGTTTAAGAAGAATCATGCACAGGAACAGTATTGCTCAACAAGCAAGATCACCAAATAAAAATTAAGCAATAAAAAGGTGCAATGGTTACACACTCATTAGCTTTGGATATCAATGCTTATGAAAGGTTTGGCTGTTGATAAGCAAAGATTAGGCATGGCATGTAAAAACAATGTGTCAGGCACTTTGTGAGTGAGCTGTTCATTTCAGTGTTTATTCATAAAAAAAATAAAAAAAAAAAAAAAAACTGCAGGTTAACATGAAACTAATGTAAGACGCGACAGAAACCATTAGATTAAACAGTCAGGGATAAGTATATTGAGAACAAACTAAATACGTTGGGGAAACCAAATGGCATTCAGCGTTAGAATGGCATTGATATTTAAAGGAATAGTTCACCCCAAAATTAAAATTATCCCATAATTTACTCACGTTTAAGTCATTCTAGGTGTATATGACTTTCTTCTTTCAGCTGAACACAATCAGAGTTATATTAAATACTTTCTTGGCTCTTTCCAGCTTTGAAATGGCACTGAATAGCGCCCAAGTTTTTGAAGCTCCAAAAAGCGTATCCATCCCTCATAAAAGTAATCCATATGACTCCAGGGGGTTAATAAATGCCTTCTGAAGCAAAGCGATGACTTTTTGTAAGACAAATATCCATATTTAAAACTTAATAAAGTATAATCACAGGCTTCCAGGAACGGCCATACGCGCATTCACGAGAGAGTTACATGGTTTTCACAAGAAGCGTCTATTCTCACCTAAGCTTACGCAATGCCATACATCCTACATCAAACGTTGGGTCAGAGGTCACCCTTCCACTGGAACTTGACTCTCTCATGAACGCTTGTATGGATTACTTTTATGATGGATGGATATGCTTTTTGGAGTTTCTAAAACTCTGGCACTATTCAATGCTATTACAAAGCATTGTGTTCGGCTGAAAGAAGAAAGTCATATACACCTAGGATGGCTTGAGGGTGAGTAAATTATGGGATAATTTTCATTTTTAGGTGAACTATTCCTTTAACTCCTACAGCTAAGAGCAAGTCTAATGCTGGGTTCAGACTACACGATATCAGCCCGATTTTAGCACAATCTGTTTGACGTAGGGTGTCGTGGAGATTCACAAAACGACAACGGAGAATCGATCGTTTTATTTCATATAGTGTGTCATAGTGGACGACAACCATCGCAGTGTCTTCAATGTTTCACAGAAAGACTAGCAAATTTTTTTTCTCGGTCATCCACAACGGATTTCATCACATCTGTGACATTGACCAATAGGAGCACAGAAGCTCTTCCATACATAGCTTTCAAACATGGTGAAACGAAAGAGAGATGGGAAGGTTTGTGAAGCTATGGCAACAATACTCCTGCCTTTATGATGTTTCCTCGAGGGACTACCACGACAGAATGAAAAACAATAAAAGTTGGCGAAAGATTTGGCGAAAAAAGCAACCCGGTGAGTACTGGAATTAGCATCAAGCTAACACGTTTGTTTATGCTCTTGTTTCCAGTCACTAGTTCCACCTTCTCGATGACATCATTAACGTTGTTAAAGATGGCAAGCGATGACTGGTCGGGAAGCAACGTGTAGTCTGGCATGTTTCTTGTCCATGACACAACAAGAATTTAGGAGTCAAAATCGCATAATCTGACACAGTGACTATTGTAACAGACAAAAATATTGTGTAATGTCACCTCACAGGCTGCTGACGTGAACTAGCAATAGGAAAACCACCCTCATTTTTAAACTCTTACTAAACAATGAACCAAAGACTATGACATAACAACATTAAATAGGTTTACAAAATGTTCCTCGGTTAACCCCAGACAATTCACAAGGTGTGTCCTGACAATTTACTAAGAATGCAAATATGCCCAAGACAGGGTGACTCTGTTAAGAAGGAATGCTGTTTCACTGATACTGCAAGTTGTTATGCCAAAACTTTAGAGCATCTTTGAAGAAACCAGCCAGTGTGATATTACTATTTTGAAATATGAGATCAAACTGTATGTAATGCACTCACTTTTCAGCATATAAAGTTTCAGAGGGAGGCAAACACTCTTTTGTGCATTCCCAGCAAATGCATGAACTAATAAAATGTATAGCTTGAATCCAATACCAGCTGCTTTGGATAAAAGTGTCAGCCAATTGTAAATGTAAAGTTGAGCTCATTGCACTTTCATTGAGTTCCTAAAGGGATAGTCCATCAATGATTATTCTGTTATTCACTCACCCTCACACCATTCCAAACCTCTATGACTTTCCTTCTTCTGCAGAACACAAAAGAAGATTTTTCTGGACAATGTTGGAAACAAAACAATATTGGAGCCTGCTGACTTCCATGTATGGACAAAAGAAACACACATTTCTCAAAATATCTTCTGTTATGTTACACAGAAGAAGAAAAAAATCATACCGTTTTTAAATGACATGAGGGTGAATAGATGACAGAATTAAGTTGTCCATGAATAAGGGCGGTCACATGGGAGGTGTCAGTGCCTCCACAGCATTCTGATTGGCTGATTACCCTGTCAATGTGATAAAGCCTGCCTATCATGTTCACAATCTGCAAATCAGCCTGAATGGGTCAAACTGCTGGAATTGGAAAGACTAACTAATCACATAGCCAGATACCTGTGGAGGAGGTGGTTTAGTGATGAAACCATCATAACACCTGCAGTATTTGCAGGGGATTTATTGATTAATGCCCCGAACAGGTGACTATTAATAATAATAATAATAATAGTTGTTAATAATAGTAATTATTGATTATTGTAGTAGTAAATCATTTTTTATAAAGCAATATGAAAAATGCATAAACAATGACACGTCATTTGTTTTTAATATAGCGATGAAACAGAAGTAGCGAAAGATTGAAAGAGGATTTGGTAAAACTAATGAATGGATGAATTGTTCACAATAAGATTAAAAAAGAAAATAGATTTTATTTCATGACGACTTTAATAAATAGTATGCTAATGTAAATGTACAACAATATAGCATTAGTCTCTCTTCGACAGTAAGTAATTAGTGTTCCAAATCCATGAAATCATCCCTGAAATTGTGTAAACATCAAATATATGAACTTACATTGGACTAAAAGCCCCAAACCTTAAAGGTCTACCAAATGCCAACTTGTTTTCACAAAAATACCAACATAAATTCGTTTATGACATAATAATTATCAATATATCCATGTCAGGTGGAATAATAGTACAGGTGTCTTTTCACTGGTGCAAATGACTTCCTGACTGGAAGCAGCATCAAGGTAGGTTGTCAGTGTTGCCAGATTTCTCTAGAAAAATATGCGACCTGTTCTAACAAAATAAGCCAAAAATAAACGACTTGTCTGACCAAAATAAGTCAAAATAAGCGGGCCAGTTCTTAATGCTTACGACAGGAACTATTTCTCCTTTTAATCATCCGAACAAGGGGAGAAATGAGCGCTCGCCTTGACAGCTCACTCGCAGCGGTCATTCAATCAGAGAAATAATGTCACGTAATGACAGAGAAATATAACACTAAAAAACGACATACACACTTTGTATGTAGGCTAAACGTTAACAAGCACCAATACGCTGATGTATTCATGGAAATAAGCCTATAATAATCACAATAGCCAATTTTTATAAGCGACTGTGTGAAAAAAAACGCAACGTCGCTAATAATAAGCGGACATGGCAACACTGGTTGAACCGCTTCATACTAACCGAATTAACCAGCCCACCAGTAGAGCCTGTATGTTAAGGCCTAAACAGGCTAGCTCGAGCTAACATGCTTGTCAGTCTTCTGGTAAACCTAGTGAGCACTTCATCTTCTGCTTGTTCTGTCACATGAAGGGCGTTTGATGTCATTCTAATTTGAGTTTGGAGCGATTTATCATTACGGCGCTGCGCCATATTATTATTATTATTACAAGGACTGAGGCCTGTCAGAAACGCCATCTCACCGCCTCCTTCTGCCCTTAACCCCTGAAAAAAACACGTCCGTTGACCCTCCCTCTTTGTGTTGGGCGTTATAGCCTCTAGTCCACGGCTGTGTCAGTCTCTCCACTCACCTCGGAACCTCAGTTCGTGCTGCGGTTCTAGAAGCAGGACCTGCTCTGGCCTGGCCATCTCCCACTGCGCTTCAAACGCGTAGACTGCTGCGCTGACCTCCGCTCGGACTGACGGTGACGGGCTTGGCGGTTGAGGCTGTCGATGAGGACTTCTGTTACATTTATTGAAATAAAAACTCCACAAGGCAGTGGAAATAGCTCAGTGTTACCCGATCCACTAGCGACTGTTGTGATGCAGCAGGAAGGGACTGTAGGAGAGAGAGAGGCTGGCCGTGACGTCACTGCCCCTGCAGTACTCAGTAGTGGCGACTGATGTGAGGAGAAGGGTGTAGTAGAATGAGGGTGGGGGTGGTCTTTATGGGTCATCTGTCTTGAACCGTGTTATGAAAATGTTACGGTATTTTTGCAGTTATATTAACATGTGTGCATTTGTTATATTATCATACAATGACCACTGTAGAAAATGCTACCATTTTGCATTTTTATAATTAACAACAGTTTTATTTGTTATTTTATTATATATAGTTAAAACAGTTTTAATATGTTTTAAATATATACCCTAATATATAATATACTAGAAGAAGGAAAAAAAATATATATATTAAATGTCTTAAATATCAGGGACAATAAAAATAATATTATTACAAAATATATAATTAATATATTTTTGTATAATTATTTTATATTGAATGAGCCTTATGTTTAAGAGTTTGTCATTTAAAAAAAAATGGCACTGCAAAAAGTTTAAAAGGTCACTAAAAATAGTGAAATACTTTTTTATAATTAAAAAGATTATATTATAGTTTTTAATATATACCCTAATATAATAAAAATATATATATAATTCAAAAACATATAATTACATATAAACATATATTTACATATACATATATACATTTACACACACACAGGTGAGTCTAATTATTCATTACACAGGTGTCCAGCAGACAGTTGACTAAAAAGGGTGTTAAAACCCCTTCCCATTTCATGCTGTCAGCAATGGCACCACATGGAAGAGAAATGTCACAAGACCTGAGAAAGAAAATAACTTCTTTACACCAGAAAGGTGAACGCTACAAGAAGATCAGCAAAGCTTATCAGTCAGAATACTGTAGCAAAAGTGGTACAAAAATTTAAAAAAGATGGAACTGCAACCATCTCACAGAGACGTCCAGGTCGTCCACGGAAGTTAACACCTTGACAGGAGCATCTTCTGATGAGAAGAGTTCAAGAAAATCGGCATGCAAGTTCACTGCAGTTATCTAAAGAAGTAGAAAGCCAAACTGGGGTGACTATTTCCCGTGACGCAATACGGCGTACACTGCAGAGGAATGGCATTCATGGGTGCCGTCCACGAAAGAAGCCTCTCCTAAAGCCCAGGCACAAAAAAGCCTGCCTGGAGTTTGCCAGGGCCCATGCTGACAAAGATGAAGACTACTGGGACTCTATACTCTGGAGTCATGAGACCAAGATAAATGTTTTTGGAACTGATGGCTTCAAAACTGTATGGCGTCGCAAAGGTGAGGAATACAAAGAAAAATGCATGGTGCCTACAGTGAAACATGGTGGTGTCAGTGTCCTTATGTGGGGCTGCATGAGTGCTGCTGGTGTCGGGGAGCTGCATTTCATTGATGGCATCATGAATTTACAGATGTACTGCTCTATACTGAAAGAGAAGATGCTACCATCACTCCGTGCCCTTGGTCGTCGTGCACTTTACCAACATGACAATGATCCTAAACACACATCTAAGGCCACTGTTGGATTTCTGAAGAAGAACAGGGTGAAAGTGGTTCAGTGGCTCCTGATCTGAACCCAATCGAACACCTATGGGGAATTCTGAAGAGACAAGTTGAGCATCACTCTCCATCCAGCATCCAGTCTCTAAAAGAGGTCTTCTTGAAGAATGGAAAAAGATAGATGATGCAAAATGTCACCAACTTGTTCATTCCATGCCTAGAAGACTTGTGCTGTCATTAAAAATCATTGAGGCCATACAAAGTACTAGATGTAGTAGTTTTTGTTGTGGGGTGTACTCATTTTTGCATCACCCTAATTTGAGTACAGTTGAAAAATGTGTAATCTAAGTTATAACATGAAAGTAAGGTTAATAATATAAGGTAAACATGTTATATAAAACTTAGTCTTGTCAACATTTTGGAAATTATTTTTATGTTCATTGAGATATTGTTTAAAATGTTACTTTTCAAAGGGGGTGTACTCATTTATGCTGACCACTGTATACGCACGCACACACACACACACACACACACACACACACATATATATATATATACACTGTATATAATTACATACATATATTTTGTATAATGATTTTTAATGACCCTTATATTTAAGAGACATGGAATATTTAGAATGGAATATATGGATTATGGCACTGCAAAAAAAGTTAGCTAACTAAAAATTTGGAAATTATTAAAAACAAATGTTCTTGTTTTTTGGTGAACTATCGAAAAATATTGATACATTTCTATAAGACATGTATTTGGACTTATGTAGATTTGAGAGATTTTTTTTTTTAATGGTTAATCATAATGTGCAAATTGCATGCATAAAACACACAAATAATAATGTTAAAGGAGAAAATCTAAGTCTGTTCCTCAAAAGCAGTAAAGTAATCCAACGGAATATCTGGGAATCTAAAAATTAACATGAATTACTTTATCCTCAGTCAAGATTCTAGATCACATTGTACTTGCATCTGAATTAGGTGAGTTAATTTATGCTCAGTTTGGCAGTTGAACACAAGCTCTTGGAGGGCTGTTTTACTTTCCTCAGCACAATTAAAAGATCAGCAGGGACCCCCTGCCAAAGGAGACACATACCACAAGTGTCATATTTATATATATAGCCCATCGACCAGGGCAGGAGAAATTAGCACTGCTGTGAACAGATTCTCAATCCATCTGATCTGCAGGCAGACATCTGGGCCGTTTTTTAAAATTTATTCTTAACTAAAATAAGAGTAACTTGTCTCTGATCACATGAAAATACAAACTAATAAACTCAACGTGTATGTTGATTAAACATAAAAATGGAAATGGATTTGTATCATTTTATTACTAATAAAGAGCTAAACATTTCCCTTTTGCACATTCACAAATTAACAAATGTTATTTTCAAGCCTTCTTTGCATGACAAAACAATAAAAGAGACAAGCTAAATGGCAAAAACAATTAATGATTAGGTTAAATTATTTTGTAAATACTGAATTACAATGGTAAGTAGTGGTAAAGTAATTTACACAATTCATCCAATGTGTGGTATATACAAGGACGTAAAGTACATAATGAGAATTTCACAACTTTCTTAGGGCCAGCCCAAGACTGTTGGCATTTTCTTCCACCAAAACACCACTGCAAACCACACCAGACACTATACTGTCCGACTCAAGTGTAGAATGTAGTTCCATTCAAAGGCATTAATGCAAAGCCTGTGCTCCCCAGCAAGAGGACAAGCAATTCAGAAAGTCCTTTTCAAAAGAATTCAAGAACTTCAACAGGACTAAATGAGACATTTGGTCTCGTTGTGGATCACAGGCTTTGTACAAGACAAACACATAGCTACTCTACAACATTTTGATACCATACATTGCTGAGCTATGTTTCCTTCTTCAATTTGTTTGACATGACATACAGAAAATAAAAAAAATGTAAGGTTCTGATTTGAGTGAAAGATACATTTACTTAGCACAAGGCATATTACAGTCATTGGAAGAATCAATTTGAATCGTTTTCTGTGTAAACATCAATAGAGAATGCTAGGACTGTAATTTTTCCAAGTTGTTTCAACTAGGGTAAAAGACACACAGGAATTTTGAAAAAGTGCATTTTTTTTTCCCCAAGTGTTGTTCCAAGTAATCCCTTTTTATTTTTTTCATTTAACAAGCACAGTGTTCTAAAGGAAAATATTGTTGTGCTAAAATTCATGGATTAACTACAATTACTGTAATAAGTCTATAAATCTCTCTGCTATTATTACTGACAGCACACATTTTGGAGGGGAAAAGTATTATTATTGCACTTGTGAATTCCTGAAAACATCATGGCGCATTGGCAGCACTGCATATAGAATCACAGGATAAAGGATGGGAATTGAAACTCAAGATTGCCCATAATATCCATTCTGATTCACTAAACACATTCTACGACCCCAATAGGCCAATATAACGTCAAAAGCATATGTAATAATATCCATAAAAGTACCATCAAAAGCCACATACTAACTTCTAAAAACAACCGAGATGGTGTCACGTGTTATACTGAAGTGTATTTAGATGAATCACATTTTAAGTACATAAAACTTTGTCATTGTGGGTATTCAGTTGAAAAATTGTAACATATTTGTTTTATATTCACGAATGCAAAAATTGTAACAGATAATGTAAAATTTTGTCTGAATAAACTTAAGTTCGACATGATGTATAGAAAAAGAGCCATTCAACCACATTGTGTTATAATGCTCTTGAATGAATAGTGTGTACATTAATCCAAATCTTTTAAAGGTAAGTTTCTCAGATTGTCAAAAATAAGACTTTTTTTTCTCCCAAATTAAGTCTTGAGAAAACATTTAGGCTGAAAAATTGAGTGACAGCAAAGAAGAGAGTTATTTCATTTGGGGTCAATTCAAAGAAGAATATCTGGTATAGTGTAACTACTTCCTTTTGCTTGTTTTTTTTAAAGGTTTAGAGTTTAGATGTCTTGCTCTTTTTGAAACAAGACTACTTTTCAGATATGCTCCTTTTTTATCCGTGTCCAGATAGTAAAAGCATGTTGGATGTGCAGGCCAAAAGTTATTCAGTGAAAGAATGAGAAAGATGAAAAATGTTTATGAGACAATTAGGGCATTTGGCAAGACCTCACAAAATCACTCAATCCTGTAAAAATGTCATAAAAAGAACAGCAAGGGATCTGAAGAGACCAACTGCCAACTAACACAAATGGTTAAAATGCAATTTCAGAAAGTATTTGGACATAATGCACACTTCACAAAGTCCTGGACAAAAGCCTAAAGCGCATTGTGTACAGAATTCCGGCATTTGGCTCCTTCCCTCGAACATTAAAGTTCTGATATGGAAAACATGTGAAAAGTTGGAATAGTTATCACATCTAACACTTTGAAACTGCTATTCTTGTCAGCAATCTAGAAGACTGGCCAACTTTATCTCAAAGTGTGAGGGTTGAACTTAGCTAATGCCCTGATTATGCACTGCAAGCAGTAACAGCAGTCAGACACTGTAAAACATAAAGTCTATTCTAACTGCTTATTAGTCCAAAAACAGGCTGGATCTGTAGCTAAAAATCTGGCAAAGGAGAACGTGGCTAATTGGAGCAAAAACGTGTTACTATTGTTATCTCGACTTGCATATTAATAAAATATGCAAATGGTTGTGCATCAACATCATTGACCACTGATCTGCTACTACAGGATCCTTACTATGTCACAAAAAAATTGACAAGACTACAAAATTGCAAAGATTTGGCACATTCTGTATTACTTTAAATATAACTTCATGAACTCATCTCAAAATGGTCAAGGCTCAGAAATCTTATGTTAATGCTTATTATTATTGACCAGAAAATCCCAGAGTTATTTTTATCTGTATTTTTAGTACTACCACTGAATTTAATTTTATTTTTTCCTATACAAAATATAGGAAAGACAGAAGCGCACAAAGCTTTATAGCCTATGCAACAGGAATACAACACTGATATTTCTATAATAGTAAATAGTGTGAATGAATCTCATAAAAACATGCCCATGTCATATTTTACCCCCAACATCACAAGAAAAATAACAAGGTCAATTTTTAGGAGCGTTAAAAAAACATCTTAATCCTAACAGACTTTAAATTGACTATGTAAAATATAATTTCAGGCTTACTTTTTCATTTGATTTGAGTGAAATATGACCTGGATATGTATGACAGGTTTCATGAGATTCGCCCATTTATATATTTTTTCTTTTTATCATATATATCAAAGATGTGCAAAAATAGTGAGACAAGAAAGCTGTGGTTGCTTGCATTTGGAGTGCCGAAACTCTTCAAATGTACAGACAGACAGACAATAGCTGTACTTGGAGATTTTTGTAAGAATGAACGAGAGAGAGAGCGAGAGAGAGCAAGAAAGCAAGACAGGACTATATCTGATCTGTTAAGCAGGTGTTTTCTTTGCTGTCTGATTTTGGGCAGTGATCTAGAACAGAAAATGGATCCCCAAGGACATTTGAACGGGGGCTGAAGAGCGGGCAAGATAAGGTACAACAACTGTGTCAGAGCATTTTCGACTTTTCTCAAGCAAGTGACCATTGATTTGGGATTCAGACAGTAAATCTCATTCCATTATTAACTAAACTTCTTATTTGGCTCCAAAAGGAAGTTATTTAACTTCCTCTGTGACATCACATTCTTCAATTGCTATTCTCCTTAGTTACTAATAGAAACAAACAGAGGCTGGAGAAGATCTGGCCAAACTGTTTACGACTGCGTCAGCAGCAAGTACGTTCCCTGGTCGACTCTGATGGTTGGCGACGAAGTTTGAAGCCCTTGACCGCAGACCCGCCATCTGCATCTATAATTGGGATCCTTTGACCTATAAAGGAAATTAAATAAAAATTTAAAAAAAAAAAAAGCATAATGATATTAGCTACGTTTACATGGACATCTATTAATTAATTCTGATTGAAGAATCTGAGCGTAGTGTTTACATGAATGCTAAATAAAGTGATCAGGTTGATGCACGTGTTTATATGTCACAAGCTTAAAATCTGAACAAATTTTTTTTGACATGCTCACACAGCACAAATATAGTTTCACACTGTTTGCGCATACTAACCATTCTTCTGTATTGCTTTTTTTCTTTCTTTTAAAGAGCAGACTTAATATTTATCCATTTCGGGTCCTAATTAGAAAGTGACGAGCACATGAACCATTGTGCTGTGCTGCTTAAGCAGAAAAAACGCCCCTTCCCGCGCCCAAAACAAGGCATCTGTGGATAAGAGTCTGAAACAAGGACTGCTGGGACAATGTCCTGTTCCACTTCACTTGAGTGAAAGGAGAATTTTGACACGACAGTAATTTATGACGCTTCATTTGACAACAACAGCTCGTTCCGTGAGTCATAGGTCATTACGCCATTTCTACGTCATTGCACATGCACAGTACTTTCCAGTTTCGTGTTTCAATCTAAACAAGTGTTTACATGTCCTCTCAATCGGATTGAAAAAAGGTTTAAATCACCCTTTACAATCCAAATGAAATTTTAATCGTATTTGGCAAATTCATTCCGATTGATATGGTTATATGTGACTTTTTTATTCCATCTGTGCTACTAGTCCATTGGATTATTAGGGTCCATGTAAACGCAGCTACTGACAATAAAAAAATATGCATGAGAAAGGAAAAGCAAAAATGATATTCTGTTTCAATGCCTGTACAAAAGTCACAAGCATGGTGTCATGCACCCACAAGAATGCCTGTTCCTTAATGGGGCAACTGCCAAGATCCATGGTAAAAGATCATGTATCCACTGTAACCCATCCACTGCCCTGGGTCCAAGTGGCGAGAACAAGTATCCACAGAAGCACTATTCTCACCACCATCAGGATCAATTATAGATCATGCATTCATTATCATTTTAATAATAAATTGTGTTGCAATAAACAGCAGTCATTAAAACTAAACCTGCCTGATTAACAAGCTCAATCAAGAGAAGATAACATTTAAAATCACAGGGCTCTGAATGAGTGCTTCTAGATTGTTTGTTAAATTGGCCTTGTTAATGACACAATGCACTGATGATGACTAGTTAGAATTATACTCACTTATCTGAATGAAGACCTCATTGATGTTAATGGCATTTTTGGCACTGGTTTCAACAAATATGGCATGAATGGAGTCAGCATAGTCCTTGGCGTCCTTCTCTGTAACCTCTCTGGAAAACAAAAGAGTGGAGTAACAAATGTGAGTAAAACAGAGCAGTAGCTTATTTTACAACTCTAATACCACACTAATAATTAATCCGTTTCATAAATTAAGAATTCTGACATTTTCAAAACTCTCAAAAAGTGTGGCATGTTATTATTATTCCGGAGACTAGAAGGATTTAAACAGATACCGTGGTTGAGTGAGAGACTATTTGAGTGAGATGAACCTTGGCAAGCTCATGTATTTTTTTGTGATGGTGGTGTATAACTAACACATTGGAGGATGTTGGAGGTAAACTATTGTGTGCTGGTTCTCTGTGCACCTGTCACCTGATCACAGGTGCTGATCAGATTGCACCAGTGCTACACATATCAGGCCGGTCACACTGACAATGGATCAATTTTCCATTGACGCTTTGCTCTCTTAGATTAACCGCCAAGGCGGTGATGTTTTCTTTTAACATTTCGATCAACTAGATTTTTGTTTGTTTCTTGTGAAAAAGCCACTGCCACCATGCTAAAGTGTTGTAGTTGGTTGCCAGGGTGGGGTTGTGGTTGCTAGGGTGTTCCGAGTGGTTGCATGCCAACCATAGATATATAAGGGGTCCTTAAATGAAAAACTATGAGATTTTTGCCTGCTTTCTCCACCAAGTGGAGCATGAGCAAATGTAAAGGCCTGACATACTTCAAGCAAAATCGAAGAATGAACTGATGTGGCGTAATTTCGCATAAAATCAGGCCAAAACAAAGTTCATTTTAGGAATTCGAAACAGCTTGACAAAGTGGAACTTTACGGCAAAGTTTGTTAGGGCTGGTAAACTCCTTTCTATTACCATTGGTCCGTGGCGATTACGTAATAGATAGGTGTGCGCAGAGGCTCCGCCTTCTTTTACATGGAAATCTTTTCCGGTTCATTTCTTCTGTTCAGTCTGTCAAGGTCAGACATCCTTGAGTTAAAACATGAACACACTAGAGAGCTGCTGTATAATAAATAATGAAGTTGTACTCCTGATGAAACGAGACACTGACACTGTTTTTCATGCTTTATACAGTAAAGCTGCTTAATTTTAATCTATTGTATAAAGTGCTATATAAATAAACGTGACGTGACTTTACTAGTGTGCCGATTTGCAGAGCTCGTGCAAACATATCCACGTTGCCAAAAAAAAAATGCTTGCTGTTTTCTCGGTTTTGTTGTGTGTTTATTTTGTTATTGAGTGGAAAGTGCACAGCACATATTTACATATTCACCTAAACGGCGCTCTCAGCAGAGTGAACGTCGTCGGATGTTCGCTAAAAGTATATCACTGGTCACGTATTTCGAAATTTGTTTTACCCCTAAGCGAAGAACAAAAAAGAACTTTGTGGTGAGTATATCGGGGCTTAATGCTTTTTAGCTTTTAATTAATATAATTTGAAATAGTATTAAGGTTTGCAAGTAGGGGTAATGTTATCAGTAATATTTCCATGATGACAGTTTTTGAAAGCAACAGATTTTTTACATTTGGAGCAAACCTCTTAAACTTGAAGCAAAAAATATGTAAAGAAACAATGATGGCTGTGGATCACCGAGAACAGCACCAGTTGTGCTAGAAAAAGAAATATCTAATCTTTATGTGCCAGACAGAACAATTGCAAGAATTTTCCCTGATATTTATTGCCTGAATGGCTTGCGGTGTGATCGCTATTCCTCAGATTCAATGTCTCGGTCTTTATGGTTTCGAGAAGTAAAATACAACCGCAATGACAGCCGACTAACACTGCCAAAGAAAGCAATGGTGAACCAAGACATATCATTGGACCTGTGGGAAGAGTGAAGCAATTTAAAGTGGAAAGATAAATTACAGACCACTGAAGAGTGGATTTCTTTTTCATCACAAGTTATGCTTATGGTAACGGTACGTGTGCAAGCTTGTTTTCAATGAGTCGAGACAAGTTGACAGCAAATATGTGGGTCTTTTCCCAACGTCAAATTGAGTTGACAGCCACTGCGGGTGCATCCCTTCAAGCTGAATAGAGATGACAGGATGTGAAGACTTTTGTGGCAAGGACGGTGGAATTCACCTGGCATCGGAGAGATCACATTTGTTGCCAGCGATAGCCACCACTATGTTGGGTGGTCCATGCTGGCGAAGCTCCTTTACCCAGTTCTTCAACGTCTGGAATGATTCCTGAGTGAGAGATGAAGAGATCCTTACGATAAGCAATGCTTATACATCATAATAAGACTTTTAGTTCATTATCTACTTCCCCTCATGTTGCTTGAAACCTGTGTGGTCACATTTATTTAGTTGAAAACAAAATGAGTCACCTAGCAGACTGTCCAAGCTGCTCTCTTCCATTAATTGAACAAAAATACAAAAAACCCATAAAAGTAGTCTATATGACTTGTGCACTATATTTCAAGTCTTCTAAAGCCATATGATAGCTTTGTGTGAGGAACAGACTGACATTTAACCCGCTATCCACTGAAAGTCTTACCTCAGCCCATAACTCCTTTAGTGTTCCATGGAAAAAAAACGATCTTACGTAGTTCGAGTGACATGAAGTTGAGTAGATGATGACAGAACTTTCATTTTTGGGTGAAATATGCCTTTAATAGCTTTACCAGCAGAAAGATTTGTGTAGTATTAATGAAGAAATGTTTCATTACCTCTTTAGTGATGTCATACACAATGATAGCTGCAGCAGAGCCCCTGTAGTACATGGGAGCCAGGGCACGAAACTAAGAGAGAAAAAGATAACATGCAGATGTGTGAGAAAAATAATGGCCGGTGCTTTAAAAAAAAAATGGAAAAAAGCAAGGCTTAATCATCAATGATAATAACCGAAATCCCTTCTTAGGGGCCGAGCGGGCGATCCCAACCTGCGTATGCTTATTTTCAGAGCTTTGAAAGAATTTGTACGCTTTGGCAGAGGTCTCCTTCAAGTTTCATGCCGAATTAAATGGACAACTCAAACACAAACAAACGCATGTTATTCTAACTTGTTCATTTCAAACAGAACAAACAGGCAGCGGTTAGGGGAACCCACAATGAAAAACCATACACGTGAGCCACCGTTAAAACCTAAAGGAGAATTGTGTTTCAGATGGCCATGCCAAGGAGGCTTGAGTAGAGGAACTGCACTGAAAGGCATATCAACACATGTGGGAGCCATCAGGGGAAAGATGAGCGCAACGTGTCAGAAGAAGTTAGCGTTTAATCATTATAAAATAGCATAGTTGGGTTGTTTGACCCCGGTATTCAAAAAAAGGCTCCGATTAATAAAAACAAGCTGGATCCAGTATGCCATTCCACTGAAAAAAAAAAAAAAAAAAAAACCTAAAAGGGGTGAAAAGTGCATTATAAAATGAATGATTAAGAGAGAGAGTAGAGAAAGAAGACATGATGAGAAACCCTGGCAGGTTCTTTTTTTTTTTTTTGCATACTTTCTAAAGTTTATGTTTAAATTTGTGAAATAATCTTAAAATCAAATACACAGTTTAAAATTTTTTTTTTTTTTTTGCCAAATTCACAGTTTTGGTTAAAGGTTATGAGCTGCAAATTGGTGCACATTAACATGTTTGTGCTCATTAACAGTGTGTTTCATGAGCTGCTAACAGTTTACCATCAATACGAGTGAACACAGCAAAATGCATAATTGTACATAAATTGTAAATAATATACAGAGGCCCCAAAACCACTTGGACCCTAAAGCCTGTGGTGCACAATTGGTTTTGCTGATCAATGCATCAGTAGTGAAATCAATTATTTAACTATTATTAATAACTATACTCTACAAATTAATTTATACAACGTTTATTGTTTAATTTATACAAATGCTGAATATACACTAGATTTAAGTTAAGACAAAAGGTCAGAGCTCTGCTTAATCCATCTTTTTCGCCAATAAAATGAATAAATCAAGTTTGACTGACACAGTTTCTCACATTTATAGCTGTTTTTGGCAAAGTTTGCTGCACAAGGAAGAGGAAACGCTTCAGTTTAGCTTTTGACTAAAATTGCAGGATGTCTACTTAGACATATCCCAGGATTCCAGACTGTGTGGTCCCTCTCCAACTCTTCTCCTGCATTTTCTCTCATCCAACTTCCTCCAGTCACTCACTACCTCTTCAAATGTATTTTGCCGTGATGTCGACTATTAAGACCCCATGAAATCACTTTACTAGCTATATGGAAATTTTTCTGCCCATTTTGTATCAACTGTTTAAAGTTTGGGGTCAATAAGATTCTTTAATGTTCTTAAAATAAGTTGCTTATGCTCACCAAGTCTGCATTTATTTGATTAAAAATACAGTAATTTTAATACGTTTTAAAATGTAATTTATTTCTGTGATGGCAAAGCTGAATATTCAGCATCATTACTCCAGTCTTTCATTGTCACATGATCCTTCAGAAATCATAATATGCCAATTTGGTGTTCAAGAAACATTTTGTATAATTATTTATTTGAAATAATTTTTTTGCAACAATGTAATGCAATATAGTCTTTACGGTAACTTTTGATTAATTTAACTCTTTTCCAGCCAGCGTTTCTTTTAAAGAGTTGCCAGCCACCGCCAACATTTTTGATAATTTTCACAAAATTTTAATAGCCCCCAGAATATTTTGTTGTATGAACATCTGAACATGCAATATATCAAAAGAATAAACAGAGCCTTTGCTTTTAAACAAACAAACAAACAAACAAACAAACAAAAACCCTGTTTTATTGTAGCTTTACACATTCTTTTTTTCAATCAACATTCGAATTTGGGAAAGTTTCATAAAAAAAGCAACATTTTGAACAAAAAGCTGAGAAAATCACGCTTTTTTCAAAGACTACAATGTGCATAAGCAATGCTTTTATCATTTGTTTCCACTCCTTTTTTGCCTGTGTTTTGATACGGAGATTCTGTACTCTTTCAGAAGATGTGTAATAGCGCCCCCTACCGTATAGCAGTGAAAACACGGAAAGCTGGAAAATCCTGTCAATGGCAGGGAAAGAGTTAATGCACCCCCAAAACCACTATATCAAAAAGTACAAAACAAGTCATGTTTCTACAATGCTGTTCTAAAAAGCAATGTGTCAGATAATTATCTAATCACGAGCTTGACAGCCAGTGAAAAGCCTGATCACAGCTCCCGGTGCAGTACAGGAATCTATGGACAGAACTGTCTTCTCTTCACAAAATCACAATAGAGCTTGAAGTAAGAAGAGAAAGAAGAAAGACACTAAGAGGCAGGAAGGAAGGGAGAGAGAGAGATTCTGGCTTCAGTTGTTGTTGTTCTCAAACTCCTATCTCTGACAAGGCCTAACATTTCATCCCATCAGGTTCTGGAGCATCCCGAACAAAGAAAAGCAAAGAAAACTTGACCTCTTTAACCACTCAAAGGCCAAGATGATGAACTTGCACCATCTTTACCGGTGGGAATACATCAAAGCGCTAAACAGGACCAGATGAGGGTAAAGAGGCTCGATAAGTCAGACTTTCCCATGTGTTCAGTCCTTCATATGCAATAGGAGCCAGATATCTAAGACAGATTTTTTGTTATAAATTATATTACCAGCAAAACAATTTGAGTGAATATTGGGTATATGTGGCCTTGTCTGTTTTGTACCATGGATTGAATGTGACAAACCCCAAAAATTTGTTACAGTTGACCGGAAACTTCCCAGCTTTTCAGACTGTGCATAAAAAGAGAAGCAATTCCTTAAAGAGATAGTTCACCCAAAAATGAAAATCATCCCATGATTTACTCACCCTCAAGCCATTCTAAGTGTATATGACTATCTTCTTCTAGACAAATACAATCTGAGTTATATTAAATAATATCCTGGCTCTTCCAAGCTTTATAATGGTAGGGAATGAATGGGGCATTGTATCTGAAGCCCAAAAAAGTGCATCCATCCATCATAAAAGTCATCCACACTGATTCAAGGGGTTAATAAAGGCCTTCTGAAGCGAAGTGATGGGATTTGTAAGAAAAATATCCATATTTAAAACTTTATATAATATCTAGCTTCTGGCAAACGGCCGTATGCATCGAGTTATGGTGGAAGAGTAAGCTCTGACACAACGCATGACGTATTGACGAACGTGGAAGCGCAGAGGATAGAGCAAAACAAGACACCGGTCACAAATTTAACGATAATTTAAAAAAAAAAAATGTCTGAGGATTTCGATATAAGAGGAGCTTAGTTATTATAGTTTATAAAGCTAGTTATTATAGTTTATAAAGTTTTAAATATGGATATTTTTCTTACAAAAACCTAAAGCTTTGCTTTAGAAGGCCTGTATTAACCCCCTGGAGTCATACTTTTATGATGGAGGGATGCACTATTTTGCCCTTCAAAATACAACGCCCCATTCATAAAACTTGGAAAAGCCAGGATATTTTTTTAATATATCTCTGATTGTGTTCGTCTGAAAGAGAAATGTCATATACAATCTAGGATGGCTTGAGGGTGAGTAAATCATGGGGTAATTTTCATTTTTGGGTGAGCTATCACTTTAACACTTGGTATGATACTATTTTTTTTTTTAACAGCTTGTGTGGGCCGCTTGGCATTCTACATTTAGCTTCACATAACATCACAGACAAACATGAGAGGAGATCATATTCCAAACAGCCTCAAGACTGCCGTCAAATCATGAGTGGTGATAAACATTTCAAACTATGAGATGTCACCTGTACACTTCAGCTGCCTCTCCTAACGTAGAATGTTATAGGGGAGAATAGCGTTTATAGCAATATAAAGAAAACCCCTTTCGAATGACATTAAACTCTCTCTCCCTCAAATGTATACGCTTGCATAAAGATAAGAGAAGTGCATGCAATACTGCCCCCTGTCTGAACTATAAAGACACTGCAAAAACAGAAAGTGAAACAGAGTAAACATTGTATTTAATGGCTGTCAGCTTGTATATGCGTCATCCCAGTGAGTGTGTAGTGATTGTTGCTGTGTTTACCCTTTCTTGTCCTGCTGTGTCCCATATGAGGAATTTGTGAAGCTCATTTTGGTACTGCACAGTCTTTGTCATAAACGATGCCCTGAAAATAAAATGGACATGATCAATAATAATATTAAGCATACACTATACAAATAGGTCTACATGGAATCTGACATCTGCAGATCTCATTTATTAATTATTTTGGCAAATTTGACAATGCATTCAGCTGCCAATAAGACTCTATGCTTTGTTTAATACATTTTTACCATATTTAAATCCCCCACAATCCAAATAATAAATTAAGAAAATGTGTAGATGATGTCATGTGGACCTATTTATAGACATCTTTACAAAGTTTACAATTGTCTTGCCAGGTGAAGATACACACAACGCAAACACATGTTTGTCATTATCTTATGTCCTTTACATGTGTTGTTATGCCCCTGTAAATTTAAAAATCAGGTTTTCTGTTATGCATTGAAGCGTCAATTAGAATTGGTTGATATAACTGTATGCAACCATTTTTTTTAGGGCTGGGATTCGATTTGATTTTGATTCTCAAGCTTGAACTTCGATTCAATTCAATATCGATTAATTGGGGTCTATCAGGTACAAATTCAGGTACAGGTACAAATCTCTCTCAACTAATACTGTAAACTATACCCCAGTTAGTCACTATAATATTAAAGATTAAAATTAACTGATTTGTGGGCTATTTACATTTAAATTACACATAAGAAAGCTTTTATAATAACAACATTATACTAATAAATCTTTAATGACATGTTTTCCTTTAAATATAAACATTTAAATAGGGGTTGGGTTGTCATAAAAACATGACATTTATTCAAACATGCATTAAGTATTGAAGAACAGGTTAAGCAAAAATACATGAATAGGCAATATAGTGAATATTTAGTTAAATGCTCCTCTCTTGAGTTATTTTTCTAGCTAACTATCAAATTTTTGGACATTTAATGGCTTTTCTGAGGTAAATGTCACCTACCGACAAAATCATAAATCAGCACCTTTGAATGTAACATTACATGACATTGTTTCCGTGGATGAAACACTGACTGAGTTACTACTAAGTGACATGATACAGATTTCGCTAAGTTGTACTGTATCTTTTAACATACCTTCTGATGTTCATTCATGTTTTTTTTTCGTGCCATAACGTAGTAAAGCAGAAGAGATTATCAGTTAACGTGCGCTTCGTGCTGCCATTTCGTTTGAACTGAAGCGCTACCAAAACGGTATTTATTGCTTAAATTTCATAATAAAATTGACAGAATTTGAAAGCTGAGAAATTGTTTCATGCCAGAAGTAACAAAGCACAAAACTTATTACATTTTATTGAATAGGAGACGCGCTACAAGACTTTGTTCATTCATCATCTGAAAACAGCAGACTAAAAGATCGATTCTTGGGATTTAACAATCGATACTGATTCTTAAAAATGAGAATGGATTAAAATTGAGAATCTATATTTTTAACCCAATTTTTGACTAGTAAAACTGTGTTATTGATTTACAGGAGTTGAATTATAGTTGCATAATTTCCAGCTATTATTGCAAGATTATAAATATAATGATTTCATTGTAATATGTTTGTACAGAAAACTAAAGCTCAGAAAAACAAGATTTCCTTTTTAGCAATATTACCATCACTTGTGGGCCAGCAGGGGACTGAATGGCCCACAAATGACTGGCCTGACTGGGACAGCAGAAAAATCTTTATTGTTGAGCCCTGAAATGTGTGTCAATTGAATTTAGACCTGTGTAACTCAATTAAAAGGGGTCACACATTATACAATCAATGCTGAATATTAAATCATTTAAAGGAATGAGAATCTGTACTAAATTCAGACTTATCAGCACCAGCAGGGCAGCTAGTCTAACTAGTCTCAGATGCAGGTTAACAGATCTTGTTTTCTTATTTAAGATATTGAATTATTATTATATTCATAACATTACTAAAACTCAAGATTTTTTTTTTTTTTTTTTGATACAATGCAACCTGACATTAATCCTAGGAAATTGCAACACACTAAGTATCAATTTGTTTTGCCTGAAACAGCTACTGTTTCAGTGCATGTCACGGCTTGCTGTGTTTGCCATGTGCCAATACTTCAAAACTTGTTTTTTTCTTATTTTTACAGTGCATCACAGTCAGCTTGATCTCCCTGTAAGCATGTTTTGCAGTGAGCTTACCCAATTGTGGGATTAATGTTGGGATCAAAACTATCCTCCACAAACCTCCACACAATACTTGACTTTCCAACTCCTGTATCCTAAGACACAAGATAAAAATCAGTAACAAAACACAAATTAATATGTGTGTGTCAGCATATATACATATATATATATATATATATATATATATGTGTATGTATGTGTATGTGTAATATATATATATATATGTATGGTGTCTTATTAAACATAATTCACTTTTGATGTGTTTTTCCATAATCAAAAAGATAAACATTAAAAATGTATAGATTTGTATTTTGCCAAATGTTCTGAATATAAGGTCAAAACTGCATGTATAATAAAACAATCAATATAGCTAATTAGAAAAAAGAAAAGACGTTTATATAAAGCATAGAATGTCACACTGCAGGACTCTCCCGTTTACAGATCACATGGCTAAACTTACACATTTATTATCAATATTTGAGTAAATATACTGTAATAGTGAAAAATTGTGTCAAATTAAATGCTTATGCAAGACGATTTGATTTGACAACACTAGCTGACCTATGCAGTAAATACATCCCATATGTATCTACTGAAACAAAATGTAACTCTCTAGATATTTAACATTCACTTCTGAATGGGTGGTTAAATACGTCATCAGCCCACAAATGTTACTGTAATACTTAAGAGACCACCAAAGCTTGCACAACAGTAAAAACCACTGACATTTTATTGCAAGTTATTGCATACAATAACACAGTGATGATCGATTATCAACAGAGAAATAAAAACATAAAACATACACCAAAACTGCAATCCATAATAACAACGTCGAGTCGTAAAAAGTGAACATAAATCTTACCCCAAGAAGGCATACTTTCAACTCTCTTAGCGACATGTTGACCTCCAAACTAATGAAAACTTCCCAATCATTCCAAATAGTTTCATAAACCTGATCAGCAACTATTTCTATTTGACGCAAAAAAAACAACAACACACACAGTCTCTATCTATACACTAGTGTCTGATATCCACTGCTTTGCAAAGGTATAAGAAGCCGACGTGGAATACTGACATAACGCGTAGAGCTTATAATAATATGAGGACTGAGATGTTATTAATGATCGATTAGTTGCGATATTAGCTGCTCGCTGATCGCCATCTTGAACTCCGGTTGACGAGTCTAGTTATGGGAAGTCATTCCGGCGAATCGGTTCTTTCGAACTGTTCCTTCGTTTCAGCAACGTAATTACGTCATCACGTGGACAAATATAAATATTACACGCTAAAAAACAAAACAAAAAAAAAACAAGACCGCAAGTGTGGGTCATTGACAGAAAAAAAATAATAATAAAAATAAAAAAAATATTACACGCTTAAATAAAGCCCTATCGGGCATACAAATGGCTGCTTTTACACATTCTATTATGTTTTAATATCAATAGTGTTTATCGTAATTTCATGTACCCCAGTTCATGATTATTTGGATGACTGTGACTGTGAGTATAAAGAAGAACACTTCAGCAACTTTACAGATTAATATTTCTCCATCAATATGGCTGGGTCAATAAAGAACACTATTAAGAGCACACTCATATATATAGGCAACAAACTAAATTTAAATTAATTACGTTATATGTCAATATGTCATGGTAATACTTGTACTGCCAATAGGTACTGCCTTTATGCTAATTTGAATAAAAACTAAGTGCATATCGAGAATTGCCACTGAGAATGAATGTGTTGGAAATTATGTTGCTGCTCTGATTCAGTTGATAAAAAAAGGTTTATAAAAAAAAATTTTGGATTTAAAAATTACAGCGCGGACCTCTTCAGTCCGATTCGTGAAAGAACCAGTCCGGTTTTGTGAACCGGTTCAACTGATTCATTCAAAAGATCCGACTCATATGAACAATTCATTGACGAATCGGATGTCGCTAGACGAGTCACGTGATCGACATTGTCTTATTTTTTTCTCATCGAGCTTTCGGTTGAGCGATACAATTATTTGCGATATTTTCGCGCGTAAAAGTGATTTGTTTCGATGAGTTTATCTCTGTTTTTAAAGTATTTGATCTTCATATAGATGCCGGGATTGAAATAAGAGCAGGAAATCTTTTGAGGAAGTGGAGTGACAGCCCCGCTGTAAATCAAGATGGCAGGTAACGTGCTTTAGTACATTTATTTAAAGCTTTATGAGGCGGTTTAAAGAGAATCGGCCCTGTTATTGTTATTGACTGCAATGACGCGAAATGCCTTTTGAACATTTCTGATGTATTTTAGAACAAAGGCCATGAGCCTGGTCAAATTTTAAGTGGATTAACACTAGTTGCGAGTTGTGGAGCTAGCAGGATAGACTGGGATATTATAAAAGTACTGTAATAAAGAACTTTTGGCCAACGAGACAATATATGTTGTATTAAAATACTTGATGGTGGAAAATATACTGTACTTTTAAGTAAATAGTGAAGATACCATAGCTGAGTTGACAGGAGCTTGACTGTCAGTTTGTTAGCCAACCTGACCGGGGTCGATTCCCGGATAACACGTTTTGTTAGCTGGTCACCTTTTGAAATGCATATGTGTCATAACATAAGACCTGTTTGTATTTTATTGCAGACTACAATATAAAAAGTGTTTGACAGACATAGTCGCTTAGTAAACGGTTTATTTGTTGTAGTCACCTGAGTTGACATTTTAGTGTGATAAGCTAACACTACGATAAATGCCAAAGCTGTGTGTCAAAATCACTTTGGTCAAAGCCTAGTGAGCTGCCTACCTAAACAGCAATATTTTGCCTTTGTGCTTGAGTTCTTAAGACTGAAAAGCCCAAAAATGCAAGTCTAGTTAGATAGCTGACTAGGTTGTGAGGCACAGCCCAGCTTCATGTGTGACAGTAGCATGGCTTGAAACTGTCAGTTTATCTACTGTAGAGTTGTCAGTCTGTGATCTGAACATTATTGTTTGTGTTTCCCCAGGTCTGTCTTTATATTTTGAAGACGGTCATGATGATTTGGATGACTGTGAGTATACAGAACTCTTCAGCAACTTTACAGATCAGTATCTCTCTATCAGTGTGGTTGGGTGAATCTTATAAAAAAAAACCAAAAAAAAAACCTCAAGAACATGTCTAGGTCATGTTTCACCACACAACCAAAATAAGATTTTTTTTCCCTTTAGTAAAGTCCATTTTAGAACTATTAACCGTTTGCAATTGTGATGTTATTTTCAATTCAAATTAAGCACATTTTCACCTCAAAATGCTATTGTAATGCACACACACACACACACACACACACACACATATATATATATAAATATACTGTGTACTGTCTTAATCCTGATTTGAATAGAAAATTTAGTGCACAGTAAGAGAATTGTCATGAAATTGTCAACAGCAAAACAAAAATCCACAACAAAACTCTTAATGAACCAAATATCATTTTTTTAATGTAAAATTTTAAATTCATGCTAAAGTCATGCTTCTAAGATCTTTACCGGTTTTTGTACACTACATAGTTGAAGTGTAACCAGTGTGATCTTTGCTGGCAGAAGTGGACTGCATGTAATGGAATCCCTTTAACTGTTCTTGCTGTATAATAAATCATTTCTTTATTAAACAAATTCCTTTTTCATTGGATCTTCTTTGTCACTCTGAATTTCTCTCTGTCATTTAAAGGTTTGAATATAAAAGATCTCACATTTGATGAGGCTGTACCAACAAACTGGACATTAAATTATACTTAGTCATTAACTGTCTGTATGAATCTGTCTTACAGTTGGATTCGATGACTATGGTTCAGAGTGTGATGGGATTCGGATAACAGCATTCCTGGATTCAGGCCAGGATAATCTCACCCCTCTGGGCCGGCTGGAGAAATATGCTTTCAGTGAAAACGTCTTCAACAGGTGAGACGTAAAAAGCATGTGATCTACAGTTTGAAACTGAGGCATGTTATGTGAGACGGATTTTTTTTTTTTTTTTTTCTCTGTCATGCAATATTAAATGTTTATTTAGGAGTAGTATAAGATGTCCCTCTTGTACCTATCACTTGAATTTAAGTGAGATTTGATACGAAAATATGAGAATAACTTTTTATGGTACAACTGTGGAAAATAAGTTAAAAAATTGAAGGGCTCAAAGTGAACCTGATATACGATTTTGGGCCAGAAATACTTGTAAGGAGCCAAACATGTCACGGTAGAAGAACTTGGCTTAGGCTTGGAAATGTTATAACATTATTCTAGGATTATAAAAAGAGCTGTCATTTTTTTTTTTTTTTTTTTCAAAAAGATTTTTGCTTCTAAATTGTGAAGGCTCATGTCATGTGGCCTATTATGGTGTGTTTGATAGCATGATGTTTATTTTCAGGCAAATTGTGGCTCGTGGTTTGCTGGATGTGCTCCGGGAGTTCAGTGATAATGAAAATGACTTCATCAGTGTCATGGAAACGGTTGCCAGGATGTCTGAGGATGGAGGTTTGTATGACTTTTACCTGTATTTGACTTGTCTAGTATGGTAGAACCGTATGTAATGTCATAAATATAATGTGATGTTACAGAACCGACAGTGCGAGCAGAACTGATGGAACAGGTACCAAACATTGCCATGTTCCTCCATGAAAATCGCCCCAATTTCCCAGAAGCCTTCTCACGGTACCTTGTTCCCATTGTGGTCCGGTATCTCACAGACCCTAACAACCAGGTGAGTTTTACTTTGAAAAACTGGTTGTTCTTCTGAATAGAAGTAATGACAAACATCATGGCTTTTGAGTAGGGATGGGTCAAGGTGGTCCCACCTGGTGACTTGTGAGCACCAGTAAATACATGTATAAAAAAAATTTATTCAAAAATCATATTTTTAATTGTTTAAAATGTATTTACTCATTAATAAAATAACAATAAACATTTAAGCTTTAATATTTTTTTTATTGGAAGTGCTTTAAAGAGGAAGTTTTTAATAATGCAATTTACCAGAGAAGGTTTTGGCTGCTGACAGCATGCTGTGCTTTAACTTTTACTTTTACTTTAGAGATGTGTGTGTAAATTCATCCCATTTTATAATTTACTCTTTACTACCAACAAAGCCACCTCTGTTGTAATAAATTCACATCCTTTAACAGTCAGTTTCACCACAGTTAGCAGATCGCTTGAGCAAAGTTCCCATTATTATGCATAATTTATTGGCTTCCGTTATTTTAACGAAGTCTGAGATAATTGTGTGTAGTATTTATTTAGTCTTGTTAAATATGTGTTATTTTCATATTAAAGGGTGGTATCATTAAGGAATGCATCTAATTAGTATTGGAAAAATGCCTAAAGCCTTATTATTCAGGGTTTCCTTTACACTAACTAAGCGATTAGTCGTGCAGACAATCCATTGAGTCGGTTTTGTCTGTGCTTTTCCCTTAGGTGCGAAAGACGAGCCAGGCTGCTTTGCTGGTGTTACTTGAACAGGGTCTGATGAGTAAGGCAGATATGGAGGGAAAGGTCTGCCCTGTGCTTCTGGAGCTCACTGAACCCAGCAGTGATGACGACTACAAGATCGAGGCTGTAGCGGTGGGTCTTTGTGTTAAAGAGAATGCCATGCTGATTACTGGCAGTGGATAATACTCATCGTAAAAATATGTAAACCATGAGCTTTCATAGGACTGAAGAGATAGAAACGTGTTTTATTTCCTGTCGTAACTTCATTCCATCTGTGATGGAATGCTTATCTGTATACTGTCTGCATGATACTGTGTTACTGTGCTAATTGTTTTGTGGTGTTGGGGACGAACTTTCATGCTTTGATCTTTGTGTTGATGGTGGATAATGTTTTTTTGCAGATAATGTGCAAGCTGGTGACCATGTTGACTAAAGACACGGTGCAACACCTTTTATTGCTGCGCTTTTGTGAACTCTGCAGTGACGTCAGACTATTTCAAGTCCGCAAGGTAAAACTCTCAAAATGTTCTATAATTTTTTGAAGGACTCTTTGTTCTGCTGTACTCAAACGGAGATATTGACTACCATAGTATTTTTTTTTTTTTTTTTCCACTTGAAGTTAGTTTAAAAAACCAAACGCATTTGCAGCTTTTGTTTGGAGATGCCACTTTATAATTTGTTCTTAATATACTCTATCATTGGAAAGTTTGTGGTCAATTTTTTTTTTTTTTGTGTGTGTGTAAGAAGTCTCTTATGCTCACTGAGGCTGCATTTATTTGATGTAAAGTACAGTAAAACCATGATACATTTTTTTTTTTTTTTTTTTTTTTCAGGATTCTTTACTGTTTTAACAATTTAATGCATCATTACTGAATAAAAGTATTTCTTAAAAACAAAAAAAGTCTTACTGACCAAAACTTTTGAACTGTAGTGTACTTCAATATATTTCTCTTTTAAAAATGTGTGAAAATACCAAATCCATGCATGATTATTATCAGTATCATGACACAAATAAGTAACAATCCTGAGAACCCAATGGACAGAGATGGCTTCTATAAACAAAGAGCCTTGACACAATAAGGTTGTACTCTGTCGAAACAAGCTCATCAAAACAATGCTGCTTAAAGTTGTATGTGTTTGTGACTGATTTGTCATTCAAATAACTGCAGCAATGAAGCTTTGGCCTACATTGTGTAGAAAAAGTTGTGAAGAATGTTAATCTACTTTTGAAACTCGTGCTGGGTTGGCAAAAAGCAATGCTGCTTGAGTTGCAACAAGCTTCTGCTTACAACATAACAGAAGACTGAATGTGACCTTATTGCAAATGTCTAAACTCTCTTTTTTTTTTTTTTTTTTTTTTTTTCTCTCACCGCCAGGTCTGTGCAGCGAACTTTGGCGAGTTCTGTTCTATTGTTGGCCAGGAAGCCACAGAGAAACTACTGGTGAGACCTCTCTGCAGCTTTCCTTTTGTGCTTGTATTTATGACAATACTGCAGTCACAGTGGGCCAAAATGAATGTTTAATTATATCTGAGTGCTAGACCCAAAAAAACCATCCTTAATCTCAGAAAAGCTTTAAAGTTTTAGCCTTTGTGTTGAGTCAAATGTGTTAACCAGCACTCTCTCTTTGTCCTGACCTCAGATGCCTAAGTTTTTCGACCTGTGCTCAGACAGTCTGTGGGGTATTCGGAAAGCCTGTGCTGAATGCTTCATGGTTGTTTCAAATTGCACTTCTCCAGAGGTGCGACGTACTAAATTATCCCCCTTGTTCATCAACCTCATTAGTGACCAGTCACGCTGGGTAAGAACAAAGACACACACACACACACACACACACACACACACACTAACACTGTGTTCCAACATGCTGTGACTCAGCATCTAATTTCTGTCCTCTCTGAAAGTAAACATGGTTATTTGATGTTTAGTATGCAACTATGCAGAGTAGGACTTTGGACCTGTGAGATTTCTGACTTTCTGTTTTCCACTTATGTTAGACAATCTTTATTAAATTTTAGAAATTAGATCTGGACAAAGAGGTTTAGAGGATGAATGGGTCTGTTTTTTTTTTTTTTTTTTTTTTTTTTTTTTTTAAGGGAAGTGAACTTCTTTCTTTTTTTTCTTTTTTCTTTTTCTCCTTTTCAGGTACGCCAGGCTGCGTTCCAGTCTCTAGGTCGTTTCATCTCCACGTTTGCCAACCCTTCTATCACAGGATTGCATTTCTGTGAGGATGGAACCCTCCGCGAGATACCGAAGATCTCCTCAGAGAGGTAAACGCGCATGGTTTCTTCACTATGATTCTGATTGTGGGGAAAACTACATATTTTGTAATCAGCTAGTTGTTGTAGTTGATTATCAAACTTAACTGGAAGCCCTGTATTATTAGGCTTGTTTTGGGATCACCTGACCCTATTGGACCATTTCTAAGTTCTTAAAATAGTTACGTACACTAGCGTTCAAATGTTTTGGGTCAGTGTGATTTATTTTTAAAGAAATTAATACTTTTATTTAGCAAGGATGCATTAAATTGATCAAAAGTGACAGTAGAGATTCACATTGTTACAAAAAAAAATCTATTTCGCACAAATGCATTTCTTTTGAACCATTCATGCAAGAATCCTGAAAAAAATGATCACGGTTTCTACAAAAACACTAAGCGGCACAACTGTTTTCAACATTGGTAATAATAAGAACAGCATATTAGAATGATTTCTGAAGGATCATGTGACTAAAGACGCTGAAAATTCAGCTTTGACAATTTTACAAAGCAATATCACTGTTTTTACTGTACTTTTGATCAAATAAATGCAGCCTTGGTGAGGTTTTTTTTTTTTTTTTTTTTTTTTTCAAAAACATTTAAAAAAATCTTACAGACCACAAACCTTTGAACAGTAGTGTAGTTCTTAGTTACTTCTTTATACTGAAACTTATTTACAAAACAAAATGACTGAATAAATTCTGAATTAACCCCTCCTGTCTTTGTAGCCACAGACAGGAAGTGACCACCAGCAGTTTGAGTAACAGCCGCAATGCCTCCATTGATGGTTCTTCAGACAGTCTCATTCAGCCCCGTTCAGAGCAGCTACAATCCACCTCACACACAGCGGTTTCAGCATCACATCCTCCACATGGCCACTCCTCTGATAGCACCAGCCAGAGCCAGCCTGAAAGCTTAACCCCTTCATTCCACCAGCAGATGGATGACTGCACAATGTTCAACTCCTTCAACTTCTGGAGACCCCCGCTACCTGACATTACCCAAGACCTGCAGCTACTGCAAGTGGAGAAAAGAGATGTGGTGATAGAAGAAAAAGAAGAGACCATGAGAGAGACAGAAAGTGAGGGGAAAGAGAATGTGCCAAGTTTAGATGCACAAGGACCAGCCACCAGCTCCCAGATCCAGAAAGTTTTAGATTGTCTTCAGCCGCACCTAGATGATCCTGATGTTCAAGGTGATTGTGAAAAGAGCTCATGTTCTTTTGCTCTTTAACGAGTAGGGAATTGTAGTTCTTCATTCCCCCGTTTGCTTTCCACTTGCAGCTCAAGTGAAGGTGTTGTCCGCTGCGCTGAAAGCTGCCCAACTAGAGAGTCAAACAGAAGATGGCGATGAGTCTGTGTCAGAGTGTAACGGTTCCACAGACTCCCCGACGTCTGATGAGCTCAGTGCCATGAGTGAACTCTCACTGACAGACGCACAGATCTCAGACTCGCCCTCCACTTCACCTGTGCTGGTAGATGACTCTGAACAAAGCAGTGAGGTGAGAGGATGACTTTATAGTGAATAAAAGTCATTTTAGCCATTTCACAATTATAACATGTAAAAAAAATGATTTATTACATTGAAAAGTATTATTACAAATAATTGATGTTATAATACTTTACTTTTTTAAAATGTTGCCATTATAATTTATATATTGTATTATATAATATTAATAATAATAATAATGTTGGTTCATGTAGTTAATTTCATTAAAATATTTGGTTACACTTTATTGTAAGGTGTCCCTGTTTCAGTGTAATTATACATTTAAGTACTGAGTAACATTACTTAACTACATGTACTTACTGTAGGGTTAGGATTAAGGTTTGGTCTAGGGTTACTTGCATGTAATTATGCATAATTTATAGTTATTACTATAGTAACAAGGACACTAAAATAAAGCGTTACCAAATATTTCAACTTTTGACAATCATAATATTAATAATAATAATAATAATAAATAAATTATAACATTTTAAAAAATGAAATTATTATTATTACAGGAATTTAATGTAATAGGTCATTTTTTAATGTTATAATTATAACATTATTATTTTTATTTAAATAATTAAATAATTAAAAAAATTAAAAAATTTTTTAAATAATTATTTTATAAGAAGAAGAAAAAATATTACTATTAATATTGTTGTTGTTGTCCATATTAATTTTATATCATTCCCAGAGTAAAGCCTCCAAATTAAGAATCTTCATTGAGGCTGGAAAATACCATTATTCCATGTAATCTGTCAATTAACATGAGGTCATAATAATTATAAAAGGAGAATAATGTTGTTGTTTTTTTAAATGGTTTTGATGCTGCTGCCACTGTTTGACATGTCATGGCAAATCGACTTCTGTATTTTTATGTAAACCTGTTAATGCAAATGTCATTAGAAGGAAGTGCTGTGGCACAGTAACTCTACAGTAGAGTTCATTATACATGCAATTGTGTGTGTGTGTGTGTGTGTGTGTGTGCATACAGGAGTCAGACCTAATAGAAAATGTGGAGGAAGTCAAAGACTCTGACACAATTAAAACATGCGAAGAGGAGAAGTCTAAAGTCCAGGTAAAATACTGCTTAGGGAATGCAAGATGTTTTACCATTTTAAAATCTCCTAGCTTTACATTGGCCTTAATTCTAAAAAGTATTTGTACAGACCACAAACCTTGTTCAGTTACAGTCATTAATGAAAACCACATCAAATGTACAAAGAAACTCTTTTTATAAATAAACAGACTAAACTTGACTGATCAAACTAGTTTATTAACTCTGTGAAGTTTCCTGACGCTCATTCTTTCTGTCTTCTCAGAATGTAATTCCACAGCAGTTGCTGGATCAGTATCTGTCCATGACAGACCCCGCTCGAGCTCAGACCGTGGACACTGAGATTGCCAAACACTGTGCATTCAGCTTGCCAGGTGTTGCCCTAACGCTGGGCAGACAAAACTGGCACTGCCTCAAAGACACGTATGAGACCCTCGCTACAGACGTACAGGTAAAACCTCCTCTTAATATGCATTACTCATCATGGTATTTGTTGGAAAACCAAAGTTTAACAAAACTGTCAAAATGTCAAATGTTAGTACAGTACTGTAACACATTTCACTTTATAATTGTTACATAACCTTATATATTTATAAATATATAACATATGTTATATTATATACTATATATTTACTTATTATTAATAAAACAATATTTTCGCTGTACCATATTGTAATGGATTATAATTGTCTCTGTTTTGTAAATATGTAATATATGAGGTATAGATGCAGTAGCTTTGGTACTGTGGGTGTGTTTTGCATTTGTCAAATGAATTAACTTTGTATGTGTTCCAGTGGAAGGTGCGACGGACACTTGCATTCTCTATCCATGAGTTGGCAGTGATTCTGGGGGATCAGCTGACCGCGGCTGACCTGGTGCCCATATTTAATGGCTTCCTCAAAGATCTGGATGAGGTGCGGATAGGAGTCCTCAAACACCTGTATGATTTCTTGAAGGTGAGAATATGAAATTTCTTTAACTGAGAAAATATGTGTAGCTTATGCAAAGAGCTTTAAAAAGTGAATTGCCCATATGGGAAAAAAATGCTTTTTTTGAGAATTCTAAATTGAGAGAATTTGTGTTTCATTTCCCCATTTTGTTTTAGTTCTATTTTTAAGTTTGCTGATTTTTTAAATGCATTTCAAAAAGTTAAATTTTATGAGCATGTCATGGCTGCCCCAACAAGTGTTATTTTAGTATTAAGTTTTTATATATATATATTTATTTTGTTTATAATTAAATTGGCTTTTATTTATATATATTTCTATATGGATTTACTTTCAGTTTTAGTTTTATGAATTTAGAACTTCAACTTAAATGTATTTATTTCAGTTATTTGCCAAGGCAACATTTCTAATTTAACATTTCTAATTCTCGTTTGTTTACTTTTTTTTTCTTTTTTTTTTTTTTTTCTAATATTTATATATTTTTATTTTATTTTAGCTTTATATTTCAGCAATATTTAAGTTTTTTTTTTTTTAGTCAATGTCCCTATCAACACTGGCATCAACAAATCTTTGTTTCCTCTGTTGTAGCTTCTTCATGCTGAGAAGCGTCGGGAGTATCTGTATCAGCTGCAGGAGTTCATGGTGACGGACAACAGCCGAAATTGGAGATTCCGCTATGAGCTAGCTGAGTACGTATTGCTTTGTTACATGCTTTATTCAGTGTTTTTCAGAGTGTTTTTTTTTTTTTTTTTTTTTTTTTGAAGCACTTAAGTGTGATCTCACTCTTGTGCCATTTGTCTGTGTCTGTGTATTTAGACAGCTCATCATGATCATTGAGTTGTACAGTCACAACGACGTCTATGACTACCTCAGACAGATTGCACTTAACCTTTGCTCTGACAAAGTGTCTGAAGTGCGGTGGATCTCCTATAAACTGGTGAGTCAAGTTCCCTTCAGCTTGTTTCCAAAAATAGCGCAACATTACAATGCCTTTTACTGTATTGTTTGAGTCTGTGTTCTGCTTTTAGCAACTCCATTGGTTTTAAACCTCAGCTCATAGGTATTAACATCTGTCTTGGATGTCATGCTGAAAGTTTTAAAAAGGACCTATTATGCTTTTTTTACATTTTCAATTTTTTTAGTGTGTAATGCTGGCTGTTTGAGTATGAAAAAGGTCTGTAAAGCTACAAAGCACAAAGTCACTCCAAAGGGAGTTTTTCTCTATATCAGTGCGCACTGTTTCTGAACTCCCTGAAATGCCTCAATTGTAGTCTTGAATTTTCTTCCGGGAACGATCACATCACAATATTCCTCATTTAAATAATTCCCACTGAAGGCATATGCAAAAAAGGGATGAGGCCTGGTTGAGTTGCATTGTAGTGTGTTGAAACTCATGGTTATGGTAAGGGGTGTAACATTTCCCAAGCACACTCAAAACGGTTGACCAATCACAGCGCACTGGTCCAGCCCCATCAGAGCACATTGCGCTTTTCGGAAGGAGAGGCTTCATAGAGACAGGAACTAAACAGAGTGTTACTGACAGATTAGGAAGAGAGGTGCTTCAACTATGTGAAATATGTGAAAAACTATGTGTTTTTTGAACATTCAAGCATGAAAACTCTACTCTAGTGTTCTTTAATTTTTGTCTTGTGAATGTTTATAGGTGGTGGTGATCCTGCAGAAGTTTTATTCCTGTGAAGCTCATGACCTGGGTCTGAATTACATTAATGAGCTCATTATGAGATTCTGCCACTGTCCCAAATGGGTCGGACGTCAGGCGTTTGCATTCATTTGCCAGGTAAATCAAATTGTAGTTTCATACAGCATTATCCAAAAGATTTACAGTCACACCATCTGTACATTAATACACTATTTCTTCACTTCTTTTATTGTCATATTTTTGCTGCTGTTAATTTTTCATGATGTGGGATGGATACATTTAAAATCAAGATGCCACAATAACAGACTAGTGTGCAATTTAATTTATTTAAATTATAATTTATTTATTTAAAACCTGCTCTTTTTTGAGTACAATATGCATCAGGCAAAATCTAAACAATGTGTGAGTGATTGAGACATTTCCTTTGTTTTCATTTAGGCAATAGTGGAGGAGGACTGCATGCCCATGGACCAGTTTGCACAGCACCTTCTACCCAGTCTGCTCAGCCTCTCATCAGATCCTGTGCCCAACGTACGCGTACTAGTGGCCAAGGCGTTACGACAGAGCGTGTTGGAAAAACGTAAGAGGCAAACGCACACAATTTACAGACATGTTAGAAGATGCATGCATCACAGGATGTTAACAAAGACTTGTGTCTCTTTTATTAGACCCTTCAAGGGTTAAAATTAAATTAAACTCACAATTTACAGTAGATATTAGAAGATGCGTGCAACACAGGATGATGACAAAGACTCGTGCCTCCTTTATTAGACCCTCCAAGGGTTAAAATTAAATTAAAATTTTCTCTGCCTGGAAAATGGAGCAAAAATATTAACGAGTAATATCCTGTATGAGGTGAAGACTTATTTTTGTCCAATGACATGCTTTCTAGAAAGATAATGTCCAAAGTACTAGTTGTCAAGTGTAGTTTTGCCAGGCAGTGATGTAAAATCCATTGAATTTGGTTTTGTTTTTGTTTTATATTAACCTCTTTTTGGTATATTATTTAACTAATAAACTTTCACTATTAATAGCACAAAAGATAAAATATTTTTCTATGTAAGTGTCACAGTTTAGACATCAGTTCTGATCACCATCTATGTGTCTGCTCTGATCTCAGCATACTTCAAGGACCCAGGCAGCGCTTATTCAGATGAGCTAGAAGAGGCTCTGTCCGAACTGAGGATGGACAAGGACAGGGACGTGCGGTTCTTTGCCACACTGGATCCTAACAGAAACGTCATGGACACGGCAGCGCTCATTTAGCACCTTTAGCTCTATCCGCACATGTGAACAAGCACCAGCAGGAACAACACTAAATGGATTCACAGACAAGTGTTTACAAATAGGAACTACTGACCAAGACCTTCACACACACAATGTATCCTTATCCTCGCCTAATATGCTCCACATATGACTGTAAATGCATACATTATGCATTTTCTGATTTAAACACAAAATGGGCCTCATTTATAAAACAAATTCTACTTATTTGTAGCTAAATTTAAAATTGGATTCTTAAAATATGCAAATGTATGCGTATTTATGGTAATACAACTGATACAGCCATGAAAAATTATTTTCCACAGTGGTTTTTGCCATTTAGATGATGAAATTGAGATTGCCTTGTCAAGCTATTAAAAATGAATGCAAAATACATGTATTTTCATACATGAGGCCCATGCAACTTCTCACTTGCAAACGTCATTTTAAGCCTCTTCCTCCAGCACACAAACACACACACACACACATACACCTTAAAACACAGAACAACCATCTCACCTCTTTAAATAGTGCAAGATTTCGTTTGCACCTTTGTGGCAGCAGAAAGTATTTGGAGACACAAGACGCATCTTAAAGGCGGATTGTGTTTCTTCTCAAAACCGTTCAGATGCTACCAGCTGCCCCTCCAAAGCTAACTGTACATTTGTAAGACTTCTTTTTTTTTTTCTCCATTTCCTTTTCTTGTGGATTTCTTAAAACAAAAAGGACTAAGAAGACATAAGCAGACTGACACAGTGAAGTGCTACTAACTCAGGGAGACCTGATATTCAGATTTTTTTTTTTTAAGCTGCAGTGCCGCAAAATGGTATCGAGCTGAGCGAAAGTGAAATTTTGCTGCATTTATTAACCTCCTATTTACCTGACCCTCAGAGTGCACCTGCATTGTTGTGGGAAACGGCGATTAGAAACCGCAAACAAGCGAGTTATTGCAGCTCGGGAGCCGAAAACCTCCCTCTTCTTGCTCAATCCTTTTGTAGCTTGCAAGAATTTGCTCTTGTCTTTCAATACTGATATTTTAATGTACGTGTTTTTCTGTGTGTTTTGAGTGAGATCCAGTTGTATGTAACCTCTTCGTCTTCCCTGATTGGTGGAGAGCGTTTTTATACCTCGCCGTTTTATAATTAAAAGGGGCCAGTATTTTAGAGGGGTGTCAGGAGTAAACCAATGCTTTCCAAGCAACCTTTATAGCCACTAGACAACATTTAGACACTGTACAAGCAAAATTCAGACTTGTCCAGTCTTTAGAATTACAGTAAGACATTAATGATGTTCGTTAAACACTCGATTGGTTAAATGAGCTGACCTGCAGAGGGCGCTGCTTGGTTGTCTGTGGAAAACATCAAAGCAAGCACACTGTTTAGTTGCATTTGCACTAGTTAATCAAAGCACGCCATAGTTCCTCTGACAATTCCCAAATTTGCTTTAAAGTAAATAAGCTACTATGTGCTTGAAGTTGATATGACGGACCATCCGTTTCATGGTTATGCTGCTCTTGGCATCGGTTAACTTGCTTGTGGCTGCTGATCGGTTATGCTTGTTTTAATGGTTTATATATTTAAATTGGGGGACCGGACCCACATCAGCATGTAAGGGCAAACCTTGCCAAGAGCACTTTACTAATCATTAAGAGTTCAATGGAAAGAAAATTGCAGGTCCTTTTTTTATATATATATAAATAATATTAAATCTGCTGGACTGGATGAATCATGATAAATCAGTAGTTCTGATTTTTTTTTTTTTTTTTTTTTTTAATAAGGCAACTTTCTTGACCAAACTCAAGTGGTGCTCGGATCCAGTGTGTTATTCTCACAGATGTGTATATGGAATATGTTTATGGATTGTGTATATGGAATTGGGTTTTTTTTGTTTTTTTTAAAGGTTTTAGTCTAGTTCTGAAATACAGCCTGTGATCAAATATGATTTTATTGATGATCTCTACAGGATTCAAGGCCAGTCTTTTTTTTTTTTTTTCTCTTTCCTGTGGCGATGTTTGGTTTGGAATTGTATAATGGGCGAAGTTGTTACCCTTGTGTTCCCATGTGTGTTTGTGTGCATGCATCTGTGTGTGGCTGTGTGTCCTTTTTGTTTGTTTCTTCTTTTTTTTCATATGTTCATAGAATTTATATTTTGTTAGATTGTTATATTTTCCCCAATAAATTCTCCTGTTTGATTTACTGAGGCACTGACATCACTGATATGTCAACGAAACCACTTCATCTGTCTGCATATGTACTGATCCACTAGTTCTCTCATAATGTTACAATATTAAGATACAAGATTTGATTTAATTTCCCCCTCATTGTATACTTCTCAATGTATCATGTTCAAAGATTTTATATCCTAACCTTTCAGGTTACAGCATTTGTAATTTTCTGTGCATCTCTTTTAAATACAATTTATGTATTGTTATTTTTAGTATTCGTTAATTAAAATAATATAAATTTGAAATAATTTCTCAGTTGTGCCCTTTATTTTGAAGACGATTCAGTTAAAACTCACCAAGTCTAGTGATTCTTGAGAGCACTTTTCAGATTAATAAGGAGCATGTGTGCATAAGTCAACATATTTGCTATGCAATTACAATTATTGTGAAATCATTTCTCTGTTTTTACAAAAGTCTATTATAATAATGGTATTACATTTAATATAGTTTTATACATTTAATAGAGCATTATGCTGTGCATAATACACCTTTTAGCATGATTATATTATAATAAAAGTATTTTTTTTTTTTAATATTGTGTATACATAATTAAAGGATTAGTTCACGCTCCAAAAAAATTCTGTCAATTACTCTCCCTCATGTTGTTCCACATCTGTAAGACCTTTGTTCAATTATGCTTTTTTGTGCAAACAAAGAACTTGCGTGGCTTCATAAAATTGAGGTCACATGAGTGTTAAATGATGCCTTTCCTATCGTTCTGGACCTTGAATGTGTAAATTGCGTTGCTCCTTATGGAGGGACAGAAAGCTCTCAGATTTCATTAAAAATATCTTCATTTGTGTTCTGAAGATGAACGAAAGTCTTACGGGTTTGGAACGACATGAGGGGGAGTAATTAATAACAGAATTTTCTTTTTTTGGGTGAACAAACCCTTTAAGGATGATTAGTCTGTCTCCTTTATGACAGTTATTACATGACTTTTACGCTGCCTTCGCCATCAGACACTCCACAGCTCTACATGCGCCACTAACGCGTATCCTTCCCCTTTAAACTAGTTCCTTATTAGGAATAAATTAGCCCCTGTGTCATATAGTAATATATTTAAATTTTAAGTATATATTTAAATTGTATACCTCAATTAAACGTTAATATGTCTAGCCTTGCATCACATCGAAACAGTATTTTCGTCAATAGACTTTTGTTGTGTAGCAGAGAAAGATTTTACTTCCGGTTAGCGTTTTCCGGTCCTCTTTCCTGCCTCCCGTTTAACATGGTGAGTCTTGAGTTTTCGCGATTGATCCGTGAATATGATTTAGTATATGAAATCTCCTTTATATAGTCAAGGAAACTATGTGATCACCGAGTATAGTTAGTAACGTATGTGATTTGATTACAAACGGGCCACTATATCAGACTATTAGACAGTTTTTAGTAAGAAGTTTCTGATGATGGCTAGCATGTGGCTGCTTCTTCAGTAGCACGCGGCATGGACAGGCCTGGTATTGTGTGTATATATAAAGCAAAATATTGGCATTTAATGCTTATTATAGCCATTAAATCTTCGATGTACTGATTCTACTTGTGTTATTGTCGATATGTTGCGTATATATCAAGACGGTGCAGCCTGTCAGTACTTTGGTGTAAACTGAGCTGACATGAAGATTGATGCGGATCTAACTACTGATGAATGCAGAACAGGAGTTATAAGCTAATATAAAATTAAGGGTAGATTGACACTTGGATAATTTTTCGTACATTTTTTTTCCAATAATTGATTTTGATTGGTGCGAGAAAGATCGCCACTTTTGTATGTCGGTTTTTTTGGAAATATGCAGATCATACCATAATAATGGAAAACCTGGAAATATCAGGAAATCACGATTTTAAAATGTACAAAAGTTAAGTAAAATATTAAACACAAATTTTTTAGGTATGTATGTGGTTACTATAGTAATGGAGGGGAGGGGAGGGGGGGTGGGGGGGGGGAGTCAAATATATTTCTTTTTGCAAAACATTCTGTTGCAGCTGAATACCATGAACAAAAATAAGGTCTAAAGAGCAACTAACTAATGAACTAGACTAATATAAATTTCAAACATTATTAGAGAGAACCATACAGTCAGTAATACAATAAGAACAAATATGCAAATTAGCAATAGTGCAAATAAATACAACAGTACAAAGTGCAGAAACTGAAATCAAATGAAAAATAACACTACATAGTTTTCTTCTTATAAATAAAATAGATTAATCCTTATATAGAGACAAAGAGAGAAAATATATTATTTATTAGTATTTTATATAATCATTATAATATTTTGTGTATATATGCATGTATAGCAAGAAATTAAAGTAGAAAGAATTTGTATAATTATTATTATTATTATTATATGGAAATTCACTAGTCAGAAGGTATAGGATGTTTAATTGAATTTTGTCCAATACTATTTTAATTATTGAAGTATTTAAATTTCTTAATGACAGACTAAGAAGAGAAGGAACAACGGACGTGCAAAGAAGGGCCGTGGCCATGTCCAGCCCATCCGCTGCACCAACTGTGCCCGCTGTGTTCCCAAGGACAAGGCCATCAAGAAGTTTGTCATCAGGAACATTGTGGAGGCTGCTGCTGTGAGGGACATCTCAGAAGCTAGTGTGTTTGACTGTAAGTGACTGCTTTAACAACCAAAACATTGACCAAGTCTCATTAGTATGTGATATTGCAGATTAAAATGCTGGTTTTCTGTTTTCCGCTCTTCCTTTTGTAGCATATGTATTGCCGAAGCTCTACGTGAAGCTGCATTACTGTGTTAGCTGTGCCATCCACAGCAAGGTGGTGAGAAACAGATCCCGGGAGGCCCGCAAGGACCGAACACCACCTCCCCGCTTCAGGCCTGGCGTAAGTACCTTGAAATTCTGTAGCTGCCTAATCTTTATTACTCCATTAAGTTAAAGTAATAGCTGCAGTATGTTAGTAGAGTTCCAATGCTTATTTTGTAGTGTTGTTAATTGGAGTTTTATGTGGATCTCAGCATTTTCTTTTCTCCTTTTTTCCTGCAGGGTGCTCCTCCCAGAGCTCCTCCGAAGCCCATGTGAAGCAAATTAACTGTCACATTTTGTGCATTTTTATGCAGAAAAATAAAAAATATCTGAGACAGATCCTGGGTTTTCTTTGTTTTGATTGGTGCTACATGATGGTTTGTGTACATTTGTTACTGCTGTGTAGTTGAGTTTGGAGCTCTAAATCCTTCATTTTTTATCTCATAATCAATCTTTTAACATTTCATTCTCTATTATAATGGGTGAATATATCCCAGATATTATTTTACATTAAAAAATCTGGACATTTTGATATTAATATTGTTTTATCTGAGTTTTAAACATCCACCATGAGCTCATAGTCTGCTAGCATAAAGTTTTAAATGTATGTCCATGTTAAATTTGTGATTCATCATTTGGTCTAAGAAAAACTGATTTGTTTATTGATTGAATTATTATTAGCAGTTGGTGGTACACCTTTGCTTTACTTATTTTTAGCAACACTTATTAATAATCCATTGTTTTTTAAATAATTGCACACCTTACAGGAATAATGTTGGTTTTAATTCTTACATTTCCTCTTTGATCCTAATTATCATAGCTGTCAGGAATAATAAAAGCAAAAGTGTTTAGTGACACCTACATTATAGTTAATTAAAAATAAATCCTATAATTTAAATACAATTTTAAAATAAAATAAAACTTATTTAATTGTTTAAATTGTAATTGATTATTAAAAAATAATCAATTGATTCAAGATAATTCAATAAAATATTGTGAAGAACTTTACCGTTCATATGATAAATAAATGTCATTCTAGCTTGTTGCTAATTTAAATCATGTTAATACAAGTATTGGACAGACATGCTTTGACCTTCAAGGGTTAGTTCACGCAAAAATGAAATTTCTGTCATGAAGTAGTCTACTGAACCTTCGTTCATCTTCGGAACACAAATTAAGATGTTTTTGATGAAATCCAAGGGTATCTGAACCATATAGGCAGCGACGTCATTGCACATTTTGAGGTCCAGAAAGGTATTAAAGACGTCGTTAAATTAGTCAACGTGACTACAGTGGTTCAAACTTATTGTTATGAAGCGACGAGAAGAGTCGGCGTTTGGACGTAAACACAGAAGCCTGCACTGCGTTCATTACGTCAACTGTGTATGACAATAGTTAAAATTGATAAAGCTATTTTTGTCTTTATTTTGCACACAAAGTATTCTTGTCGCTTCATAACATTAATTATAATTAATAATTAATTTACCGCAAAACAAAACATACCATCTATACTTTTGTGTCCAATAACATTTTTGTCTTACATTTCATAATAAACTCAGACAAGTTCAGTACGGACTCGTTTTCCGTCAGTTTATTTTGCAAAGGATTGTGGGTCATTTAAGGTCGCGAAGGATACATCCAATGCATCCTTCAAAATAGGCCTAATGAAGGACTCGAAAGGAAGGCTGCCTTCAAGGATACTTTCGATTGAGATGGCCTTCAGCTACGTTTGATGACGTGGCAGGTGAGAAATTCAGCCTTCCTTTTGAGAAACACCAATCGCTTATGCACTGTACAATGCTCAGGTTTTTGTGGTGCTGCTCAAACTTTGTTAGCACAGTCAGGCAGTAGCCCCTCACTGCAGAACACTTGAGGTCTAGGGGGCGGAGTCGGGTAGGTTAAGGGATATGAAAAGTGGGAGGAGTTGGATCCAGATCCAGGGGGTGGAGATGGGTAGGTTTAGATCAAGGGGCGGAGACGGGTAGGTTAAGGGATATGGAAAGTGGGAGGAGTTGGATCCAGATCCAAGAGGTGGAGATGGGTAGGTTTAGATCCAGATCCAGGGGGTGGAGATGGGTAGGTTTAGATCCAGGGGGTGGAGATGGGTAGGTTTAGGATCTTGTGTTCTGCAGTGAGGACCATCTCCAGTCAGGTGTCTCATAATCTGAAGACTGACTTCAAAATTGGCTTTTTTGTGTAACACAAATAATATACCCATCTTTATATTATTTGCATGTGAACTTGTAAGTATTCAAACAGTTATGGCCACTCTTAGGCAGAAAGAATAAACGGTTTCTGTAATATGCTCAATAAATTTATTAATTTGTCCCTAAATGTGGATTAAATGCAGTTAAAATGAGTATAGAAAAAGTGTTGTTCAATGTGCAGTAAATCACATGATGTTTAAATTACAGAATTTGACTATTTACACTTTCTTTCTACAGAAACATTCTTTTTAAAAGGAAATAATGTTAGATGGCCTTTTGTTGGCATCTTGTAGCACTATCCCACATATCTGCCATCTGTTACTGTAGGATTTTGAAAAGTGCTGAGTGTTGCTAAGTCCCAGTGATCTCCTTAGTGAGGTGTGAGTTCATAATCAGCCTGCCGTATTCAGTCAGACACACACAGCAGCCTTGACGAGGACCATGGAAATGAACCAACTATATTAAAATGGCTACAGCTAATTAGTTTCATTCAGTTCATTTAAGTGGTACATCTTTTGTATTTTCTCAAACTTAAGGTATTAAAGAAAGACTGAAAACTAATTAAGCTGCTGCCAATTCAATTACTTCAGGCTTTATTCTTCAGCTGCACTCAGGGAAAACCAACAAAAGAGCACGTGCTGAGAAGAGACCTGTCTCCACAAGTTGAAAATTACATTACAAAAGCAATTTACAAAGGCTTGACTTTTGGAGAGCATTAAGCAGGATGGCAGAAGGTGACGGAGCTGTGGAGGTGGAGACACAGGAGATAAACAATGAAGAGGAAGCCCTTCTCCATTTTGGCCGATATAGTGAGGCTCGGGCCGCAGTGCCATGGGAACAGCGCACATTCAAAGAGAAGGTGCTCTACCATGTCGATCGGATCTTCCTGAGTCTTCTTGCACTCTTCGTACTGGTACTCTTAGGAGATTTCCTGTATAAGATCTGGTATGTGACCAACTGGAGGAAAATCTTGGAGTTTATTCTGGAAACTGTGTCGTTCCTCTTTACACAAGAGAAGGATGAAGAGCTAATAGAACTGTAGACACTCCTGAAATTCATTGAAATTTTCCCTGATCAGAGTTACACTGCTTTCTACATCAAGACGAAACTGAATCCTTTCAATAAACTATAAAAGGCTGTGTTAATTTCCAGTACAATTGTGAAACTTGCTTAATATTCTAAACCGGTTTTTGTGACTCATGTGTTTGCCATTTTGAGTTTTTGTTCCTGTCAATAAAAAGCTTCTGTCTATTCATTTTTGCTCACTTTTAATGTGGTTATGTCTGGAGCTGTTAGTGTTGTGATATTCTTTATTTTGGCTATGTTGTAACGTCATAAATCACCTTTTGATGATCATTGCTATTGCCATGCACACAAAAAAGGGATCTTTACATCAATATGCGGAAGATATATTGTGTCTATCCTTTTATCCTTGCCTCTACTAATAAAAGATAGAGAAGAGCTGATGCCATTAATGAAACATTAGAAAGCTGTGCATCAATGTCAGAACTTAATGGCGGGGCAAATGCCACCAAATGGGACAAAAGCCCAAGTTATACAAATTCTACTGTTTTAGTTTCATATTGGAACTTTTTTAAATTTAGAACATGTAGCTGTTCATACAATGTTTAAAAATCTATGTATGCTATTCACCATATGAGGTGTTGAATGTGTAGCTGTTAGCTAAACTGGAGGGGATTTTAAGAACTAAAATCAAAAAAGCACAACTGCTAAGACAATTCATATTTAATTTTATTTGTAGAATAAATAAGTTCGAGACTATTAATATCAGAATCAGAAAGAGCTTTATTAAACACACAAGGAATTTTTCTTGGTACTGAATGCGCACACAATGCGCACACAAAAATACAACAAGAAACTTTAAAAATCTGTCAGCTGGAGGGCGTGGTAAATTGCCGTCATCAAAAATCTTTACGAAGCCAAAAAATTTTTTTGTGTGGATTGACTTGATATCAGGCTCATAGGTGACATCTGAACATTGTTTTGAGGTGCATGTTGAGCTCTCATCGAATGCAGTGTCTTCCATGGGTGGCCTTTTAATTGGTTTTGAAGACATGAAGGTTCAATACCTGTACCAACAGAGTGGCCTACAGGCTTCACTTGAACTGCTGAAATTTTCAACACACACATATGACAATCAAACCCATGAAACAACACAAGAAGACTATTACCAGCTAATACAATGAAGATACACATAGCTAGAAAGTAGCCTATAACTTTACCTTTACTCCGTCTTTTCAGCTTTTGGGTTTCCATTTGAATCGACACACTCTTCAAAGATGGTGCATCACACTGACAGGCCACATCTCTTGTTAGGGGCTGTATAACAGGAATTGCATTGCAGTATGACATGGGTACAAGGCCAAAATAGATGATTGTGCAGGACTGCCAATTTTTGAATTCTACTTGGAGTGAGAATTACGATTCAATTCATAAGCTTAAGATTCGATTTCAATCTTGATTCAATATCGATTCATTTGGATATACAGTAATGTTATATATAATATTTTTTCAAGGATAAAAATCTCTCAAATAATTTTGCGAACTGTACAGGGAAACCTGTCAGGTACATTATTATTAAAATTCAAAATTAACAACTGAATTATATACAATTAGGTCAGTTTTTATAATAATTTTATAATCATTGATCGATTACATGAGACATTTAATTCATTTCAATAAGTTGTTGTATCTTTCAACATACCCTCTGTAAAGAGTAAGAGATGATTGTTATGACGAATCTCGGTCATGATTTAAAGGGTTAGTTCACCCAAAAATGAAAATAATGTCATTTATTACTCAGCCTCGTGTCGTTCCACACCCATAAGACCTTCGTTCATCTGCGGAACACAAATTAAGATGTTTTTGATGAATCTGATGGCTCAGTGAGGCCTCCATTGCCACTGAACCTCTCAAGATCCAGGAAAGATACTAAAGACATAGGCTATTTAAAACAGATCATGTGAGTACAGTGGTTCAACCTTAATATTATAAAGCAACGAGAATACTTTTTGTGGGGCAAAAAAAACCCAAAATAATGACTTTTCAACAATATCGAATGATGGCCGATTTCAAAACACTGCTTCATGAAGCTTCGACGCTTTACGTATCTTTTGTTTCGAATCAGTGGTTCGGAGCGCCAAAGTCACATGATTTCAGGAGTTTGATACGCGATCCAAATCACTGATTTGAAACAAAAGATTAGTGAAGCTTCGAAGCAGTGTTTTGAAATCGGCCATCACTAGATATCGTTGAAAAGTCATTATTTTTTTGGCGCACAAAAAGTATTCTCGTCGCTTTATAATATTAAGGTTGAACCACTGTAGTCACATGAACTGATTTAAATATGTAACTTTACATATTTAGTATACAGAAAATAGTACCTTTTTTTTGGATCTTGAGAGGTTCAGTGACTTTGCTGGCAATAGATGCCTCACTAAGCCATCGGATTTCATCAAAAATATCTTAATTTGTGTTCCAAAGATGAACGAAGGTCTTACAGGTGTAGAACGACATAGTTCCACTTACCGTCAAACTTTGTGAGGTACCGACGGTGTACACTGATGGGACAGCCGTATCTGTTAATGACAGATATTTCACAAACCCCATTTCGTGCTGTGTCCAGTTTTTGAAGCACCCACGTGTGAAGTGCTTCGAGCACAACCGTGACCTCTCTGATATCCCTCCTTCCTGGAAATGCAAAAACTCGAGCCATCGGGACCGCAACGAGGGAATTTTGGGGAATGGGAAAAGTGTTTCGGGAGAGCCACAACCTAAAACGCACCTTCTCGCCATCTCTGTTTGTTTTCGCGCGCCGTCAACGCTCGCACCCGCAGGCAGCAGTCGGTCGGTTGGAGGGCGTGGTTAAGGATGTTAAGCCGAAGCCCAAACCGACAAACTGATGTCATCAGAGAAGGGACGCCGCCGTTGCAGAGGGAAGGTGCATTTTCAGATTTTGATTAAAGATTACAAAAGCCAAAAAAAATTTTTTTGTGGATTGACTTGCACGAATGAATTGTTCACCACAAAACTAGCAATTTGCGCTAACAAAGTAAATATGGTCAATTTTGATTTCATGTGTACTTTTTAAGAGTAAAAAATTATAAAAGTATAAAGACACAGTTAGGTTCAGTCATAATAAACATATTTACATCGCAATAAACTATTAATAAGTAATAAACGGCCAAAAATCAACAAATATTACCCTTAAAGTCTTGATAGAAGCATTGACAGCACAACATGAACGAGGAATAAATAGTATCCAATCATCGTCTGCCATTTTGACAGGGCGCATCGTGCAGCCAATCAGATCATCGAATACTGCTACATTCTTCAGCTATTTTCCTCTACTCGTCCTCTCTTTTCCGGAAATTGCAGCGTGACCTACGTTTCGTGTCTTTCACAGACTTAAAGTATGTTTTATTGACATCTCTTTCATATATTTAAAGTATTAAAGTGTGTTTCGGTACAGTTTTTTAGATACTATTCGTGATTAAAATTCAACTGTTTTTCCACTCTGTAAGCACATGTTTATCAAGTGAAATAGCATACTCCATTTTGTTTCCTTGTGCTCCAGAGTAGAATTGAAATATGGCAGACTGTAATTATTGTTAATACTTCAAATAAGACGTGAAGGGTTGAAAAATGTTCTGATTATTTGAATTCTGTTTTAAAATGTATATGTCACTAACCCTAAACAAAGCATGTATAACACGCTTGATAAACCTAGTCAGCTGCTTGGCAGTTCACTCTGTGAAGTTCAGTCAGAGTAAACATCTGACTTTCAATCTATGCGACAGTTCAGTAATTAATTTTCATAATTTATCAGTTAATTATATAAGAAATATTTTGTTTAATCTACTACCATGTTTCCGGACTTACAGCACCCTTCGTGAGACCAAAGATTTCAATCACATTTTAGACAGTCTGAGGTTTATGTCTAATATCTATTTTTTTAAAAAAATTTTAGTCACTATTTTTCATATAGTTGGTCAAATTGTTCTTAAGGTCATATAAATCGAAGATAAATATAAACCATGTGTCATAATAAATGCTGCAATATTCTATAAAATGTCAAGTGCTTCTTAAAATTATGTGAATAGAAGATACATAAAAACAAAACCATTAATCAGTTGTAAATATGTGTAAATTCTCTTCTAGAATGCGTTACGTGGCCGCTTACCTGTTGGCTGTACTGGGTGGCAACGCCAACCCATCCGCCAAAGACATCAAAAACATCCTGGGGAGTGTCGGAATTGAGGCCGATGATGAACGTCTTAACAAGGTGGATCCTGGATCTAATAAACCTGTTTTTAAATCTGACAACAGAGTTTTCATCTTAATATAAGTGTTTTATAATTAAACATCTAAACATTCATCATAATGTAAATGTTTAATTGGATTCTCCACTCCTTACCATAAATAAATCTCATGGGTACATTCTATTATTATTAGTTTAATTTTAAGGAATTCTATACAGTTCTGGTGTTGTTGCACATTCAACTCTGGTGAACTTGTTTCCTTGTTTTTATTAACACTTTAATACTATCTCATGTACAGCAACTAAATCCCCAAATGAGTCAGTCCTTCTGTTTTTGGTGTTGCTTAACAGGTCATCAGTGAACTAAATGGCAAAGACATCAATGAAGTCATGAATGCCGGTAAGACTTCATTGCTTTTACCGTTTGACCTACATAATATTTAAATAATGTGAGGTATAAACACTCCCTTTTTTTGTTTTTTTACTTGTATTTTGCCACAGGCCTCTCTAAGTTAGCCTCCGTTCCAGCGGGTGGTGCAGTGGCGGTCTCTGCCGCTGTCGCTGGCGGCGGTGGAGCCGCGCCTGCTGGGGAAGCACCTGCAGGTGGGTAGTTTCATAAACCTGGTAACCAAAACTAAAACCATTAAAAAACCTTTGTTACTTGAAATAAACTAAACTTTAATTGAAATAAGATATAAAAAAACTTATTTTATTTAAACTATTTTCATATAGTTTAAATTGAACAAAAACTATATATATATATATATATATATATATATATATATATATATATATATATATATATAAAATACAAATTATAAAAACAAAATTAATAGAACTAAAATGAACTATAACAAAAAAAATGAGTAAATTGAGCTAAACAGAAAATGAAAACAGAAAATTTAAACAATGAAAAAAAAAAAGCAAAATATTAATTACTTTAATACTATCTCATTAATAATAAAATAACACTGCCTTTTACTGACACAGGCACAAAAACGTACTTCAGTCTAGTCCAGTTAGGTTTTTGAATAGTAAAGATTATTTTGATGTTATAGGCTTCCCTGAATAAAACTGCTCAGGATTTTTTTTTTTCTTTTCACTGTCATTGATTACAGTTTTCCAGATGCATTACATTTTAGCAAAATATTCTCTTGCACAATCCGTTTGCTGGTGTGAGTGATCTGTTTTTCGTTAGTAGTTTGAATGTCACTCGTTAGACTAATTTTTTTTTTATGGATCTGATCATAGAGCATTTCTTCCTCATTCCTTTTTACTAAATTGCTGAAGTAGGGTGAACCGCTCCATTGATAAAATACTTTGTCTGAGTCAGAAATAACCTGGAAACTTTGTGCATTACATGTGGTTTGACATTTGCATGTTTGCCTTTCAGCGGAAGAGAAAAAGGAAGAGAAGAAGGAAGAATCTGAGGAGTCTGATGAAGACATGGGCTTTGGCCTCTTTGATTAATCTTTCTTTTGTACCTGTAAAAATACAATAAAAAAGGAAAACATTTGTGTTTAAAGATGCCTTATGATTATTTGTCTGCAAAATGGTAATCGTTTTTCTGATTTACAGGTCTAAGTTGAATAGAACTTGCTAAAAACTGTTGAATCCAACCTTTTGTGTTTCTAAGCATGTATCGTATTATGCTTTTATATAAATCTCTTGAAGGAGCAGAATGGTATGGGAAACTGGTTTCTTAATACCTCAAAATGCAGGTAGTTTTGAGCTACATTTTAAAATAAGGTCAATGTTAATGCATTAACAATGAGCAATACATTTGTTACAGTATTTATTAATCTTTGTTAACGTTAGTTAAAAAAAAAAAACCTGTTCATTGTTAGTAAATGTTAGCTCAGGTCCATTAAATAATAACAGACATGACTTTTGACTTTAATAATGTAATAGTAAAAGCTGAAATTAACATTAAGTATGATTAAATGCTTTAGAAGTATTTTTCATTGTTAGTTTAATGGAACCTTATTGTAAAGTGTTAGTGCTACAGTAAAATAATAGTCACATTGTTGTATATAAATACTTTATCATAAAATATGAAGGCACGTTTCAAGTTATAAATTAACAATTAAGAAAAACCAAGGAATTGGTCTTCATTAATAATGTAATATCAAAAAATAATTGTTTCCTAAACATTCTACTGCACCTATCTCCCATTGTTCAACAAACAGGTTAGTTTGGCTCCAGACTCATTTCATTGGTTGACTCAATAGTTGACATGTCAGAACACTCAATGAAACATGATCATTTATCATTGTCTTTGCACTTTAAACTGAGGTAAGATAAATATATCAATTCACCCTCTTGGAGGAAGGTGACTTTTTGAAAATAATGAGTGCCTGGTAAAAGTCTCTGAGCATGTGTTGGTCAGATGTCAATTTCAGTATTGCAGCCATCAATCATTTGTCTGTGGTGTATAAAAATAGGTGGCAGAATAGCATAAATTGGCAATACCCTGTCATGCTGACTGGCCACTGCCTCGCTCTAAAATAAGCTTGAGTTTAATACAAGGTTGCAGTATAATGAAGTAGCTTCTGCTGCTTTCCCCTCCAGGACTTGAAAGATGTTATGAACTATCATGTAAGTAACCTAAAATTTTTATTTAACATGGCTCTTTCTCAACTCTTTAGAGGTGAACTGAGATTAACTGGTGTGAAATATAAAGAGTATATGTTTTTTGGAGGACACTATTGTCTGCAGTTGTAAGGTGCCAATTTAAAAGACATTTAGAATTTGTTAGTCCAAATCTTTTAAAAGATAACATGCTTGCAATCCATTAGTTACCATGACATAAACCATTAGCCAATCTGGACGTAAACATGAAGAGAACAAACGAAGTAAATGAGGAAGAGGAGCAAATGTGGGGCAAAGGAGAGCATTCTGAGGAGATAAAAATGGACACTGAGTTACCGGAGGAGTACTATCATGGTCTTGAGGACCTACCCTGGAACCTGAACTCACTGGAGCACTTACTGTATATCAGCCTATCAGCATGGATACAAAAAGGTGAGAAGCTGAATACACATGATAATTCCAGATTCAATGCACTTCCAAATTTGTTACTGACACTCTCAACTGTCACTGGTGATTCTGGGGTTGGGAAGACATTTACTGTGCAGGTGAAGAGCAAAGTTTTTTGAGGGCCAGCGGGCAGCCCTCCATCACTCTTACCCTCATTACGCCCCCATATCCCACCTGCTCCACAGGCAAATGTCAGGCAAATGCTTTTGTGGTACAAGTTGTTTGTGACTTAGTGAAGTAGGTATGACAAACACTACCCAACTAACAAAAATATGCTCTAAGAACGTTTTGCTAATGTTGCTATTACGTTATGAAAAATGTTGCAAGGAAATTATGTATAAATAATACATTTTGCAAACATTTTGCAACACACGTTGCAAACATCTTGGGAATGTTACTTTTGAATGCTCTCTAAACATTCTGGAACAAGTAGTAACATTTAAGAAAAAACACTCCATAATTGATGTATAAATAATACATTTTGAGAACATGAAAAACCAGATGAAATTATTGAACAAAAAACTCTGAACTAACATTCTATTACCAGATGTTACTGGAAGAATGACATAACTTTGAGAGAACCTTGCCAGAACATTCTGAGAACATTCCCTGTTAGCAGGATATCTAGTGACATACAGCACTCTAAAAAAAGATGGTTTTTTAAAGGATCTAACAGTTCTATTTAGAATCGTATTGTCTTGAAGAACTTTATATGCTGAAATGGTTCTTTGTGTTAGAGTTTAGGGTTCTTTTTTCCCACCTTTTTGTTATTTTAATCTTTAACTGTCAAAGCCACCTCATACTAATTTTCTGGAGCTCAGCAGCCATCCAATTACACAGACTGTCAACACACTCTCAATGCTATCCCATAACTTTTCCTTTTAACATTGTAAAGGGCTCACATACTGTCAATTTTTGCTAATTTTGGCCTTTATAAACATAATTGTTTTTACATAAACAAATAGAAGAGACACACTGTAACTGTAAAGATAACAATAAAATAATAAAAAGGTTATTTATAACACCATTAAGGTGGTATATAGCACTTTCAAAGCATGGTTCTTTATAAAAAAAAGTTTCTAATTAGCACCAAAATGGTTTTTGCTATTGTTACAAGCCTAATTTGTTACTGTTTAGAGCAATTTTTTTTTTTGAGAGTGAGCCCCGAGAAGTATTTAAAGAGTTAATTCATGTTTAAAATGAATATAGAATACAGTACAATTTTTCTTTTTAAATGTATACTTTTATTCAGCAAGGATGCATTAAATTGATTAAAAGTGACAGTAATGACATTTTTAATGTTATAAAAAATTTCTATTTCAAATAAATGCTGTTCTTTTAAACTTTATTTTCATCAAAGAATCTTAAAAAAACTGTCATATAGTTTTCACAATATTAAGCAGCACAACTGTTTGATTAACTAAATTGATTAAATGTTTCTTGAGCAGCAAATCAGCGTATTGGAATGATTTCTGAAGGATCATGTGACACTTAAGACTGGAGTACTGATGCTGAAAATTCAGCTTTGCACCACAGGAATACATTACATTTTATATGGTAGAATTTGAAAGAACCTTCCACAAGCAAAACATTCTACAAGCAGAAGTTTGTTTGGGTTGTAAATTATAGAATAATGTATATACTGTTCAAAATGATGACAAAAAGACATGGTCATAGTTAATATCATGAACTACACCTGTTGATGACTTTGACACCAGCTGAGAAAAGCTCTAGCAGCAATTGTTTGCAGATTCCACTTGGGTTTGATATTGTTTAATGCAAGAACTTAGTTGTGACTTATGTGTCCGCAACCTTTTTGAGGCAACTAGATCCAGTCTAATGTCCAGCTCTGTACTATACATGTAAATATGTACATGCTAAAATGAAATCTCTCTCTTCAGCTTTGCTTTGTAACCTAGCAGAACAGTTTGGCATCTGGACCTTTCACAACAACATCTTGCCGTGTCGTCTCATATCCTACACTTTATTGCCGTACACTCTTCCTGCTACAACTGTCATCTTGTTCATCTATAGGTTAGAACTTTAGCTTAAATCAGTTGCTCATGTTGTTTGTGTATCTTATCAGTATATGAGAAAAACATGCAAGTGCCTATTGTCATTCCTAGTGTTGTTTTGCATGTGTATGTGAACAGATTTTTCTGCTGGGCGAGGAAAATTCCCCTTCAAGCTCTGAATGCTGGCAGGGAATTCAAACAGGATGTGATCGTAAACCTGTGGTTCACCCTCGCACACCTAAGAGGACTGTTAACAAACAGGTAAAACTAGCAAAGTTTTCATACATGATTGACCTTGTAATGAAACATGAAATGACACATTTTATTTCTGTAATGTGACATTATTTATGAATTAAGAACAACATGAATGCATATTAAGAATGTACACTCAAAAACACTTTTAAGCCTTTAAGATTTATGTAATTTAATTAATAGTAAAATTCCATCAAATTAAATTGAATAATCCTTACATATTTTAATTGAATAACTGAACAATCCTTAATCAATTATCCAATTAAAGGTCCAGTGTGTAATATTTAGGTGGATCTATTGATAGAAATGCAATATAATATACATAACTATGTTTTCAGTGGTGTATAAAGACCTTACATAATGAACCATTATGTTTTTATTACCTTAGAATGAGCCATTTCTATCTACATACACTGCGGGTCCCCTTACATGGAATTCGCCATTTTGCGCCACCATGTTTCTACAGTAGCCCTAAACGGACAAACTGCTCTACAGAGCACGTTTCGTCACTAGGTTGTTCTTCTTCGTTGGTGTTTTTAGAGGCAGCTTGCATCACGTTAAATACGCACAAAGTAGTAGTAGTAGTAGTAGTAGTCGTCTGGTTTATTAGAAGCATCGACATCTTTGTCCTGTGTCGGCCACCGTAGCTTCTCTATGTGCTTCGAAAGGGAAGGGTGAGCGGTGGACTGAGCCGTTGGTTGCAATTCGCAACCTCACTGCTAGATGCCGCTAAAATTTACACACGGAACCTTTAAAATACGTAGGCTGATTATTCAATTCATTTTGATGGAATTTTACTATTAATTAAATTGCATAAATCTAAAAAAAAATGCTTAAACATAGATTTTGATCTTAATACCATTATTAGATGTTCCTGAATTTTTCCAGATTCCTGCTTTTGCAAATTCCACCTTTGGTCCCCACACCTGCTCTGTTTCTTGCACCCTGGTCCCGTCTCCCCCCTCTTTCTTTGACTTTCCTTCCCTGGTCCTCTTTTCCTTTACTTTCTCTCGCTTTGCGTTTTCTGCCATGCTGTCTTCCTACTTCAACCTCGAAGAAGCAGCTGGAGCGCAGCAGCCAGACCCAGCCTCTCTCGTTTAGACAACGATCCTTCCTCTGCTTCCAGCTCGTTGGATTCGGCAGTTTCTGTAAAAAGACAGATAACATCATCATTATAGATGCAAAGCCACTATCTTCAACCTTCCTCCTGCAGCTCAACTTAGAGTTAGAAATGGACAGCCATTCTGAAACACCACAGCTTCAGAAGGACAAGCTAGATTATGACGGAAGCTTATTACTAGACTTGGACAAGCACAGGAACGCAGAATCTGATCTCTCTTCTCCTTGTATCTCCTACATGGATGTGCAAGAGGAAGACTGAAGGACAGTGTGTTACTTATTGCAGACAAAAGTCTCTCAGTCAAACATCTCTCTAATGACTGATTATCATCTTACTGCAAAAAAGACATAAACATCTAATTTCAACATTTTCTCTCTTGATCCAGTCATATGCAATGCATGCTGGGAACTAACAAGCACTGCCCAGTTTCAGTTAATGCAACAAAATTCATTCATGTAATCCCAACACAAACGCATTAAGTAAACTTCAATATTAGATATATTTAAGTGGATTGAACACAATGAAATTAAGTTAGGACAAAATGTGTAGGAATTGTGTTGCTTTAGCTCAGGGGTTCCCAAACACATTCCTGGAGCCTTCCCAACACTGCATGTTTTCCATGTCTCCTTAATTAAACACACCTGATTCAGATCATCAGCTCATTAGTTGAGAGTCCAAGACCTGAAATGGGTGTGTCAGACAAAGGAGACATACAAAATGTGCAGTACTGGGGAGGCTCCAGGAATGTGTTTGGGAACCCCACTTTAGCTCATTTTAATTAATTTGAACAAGCAGCAAAAATCTTATTTTTTTCAGTGTACTAAAATTTCTAGAACTGAAATAGAAATAAAATTAAACTATATAGAATTAAACAACAACAAAGACTAATACAAATGACAAAAGTACATAATATTACTAAATGATTATTTCAATGTAGTAAGAATAAATTAAACATGCCACAATTCTGTTTTATGTATGTAAGATTGTTCAAATCTAATAAATACATTATCAAGTTGGATTTGGACAGCCTGATTTATTGAAAAAAAAAAAACAAAGCTGTGTTTATAAAAACTAAAAACACACAAATTTAGGATGGATCAAATGAAAATAAAAATAAGATTGCACAGCATAAAACTATACTGTTTTTATTATTTTGGATAATTTTAATTAGTTATTTAACACAATTTTAGAAGAAAATGAATAAATGAAATCATGGACAACACTTTATAAAACATATTCACTATATTTTATCATTATGGTGTAAACATTCTGCATATGCCCGCATACACAGTTACAACATATTTAAAATACATACATGCTTAGAGAGTGGTATAATATACAGATTAAAAAACAAAAACAAAACAAAAAAAAAACATTACAATATATAAATAAAAATAATGAATGCAGTTGTGCAAACATTTGCAGAAAGCGTTTACATTTCTCTAGCTTACTTCATTCAGGTTTGTTTTTTTTAATTTACACATAGCAACAAATTACGCAAGGGTTTAGTATGTTCAAAATTCTCAAAGGCTGGTGGTTTCAATTTCTTTAGAAATATTCACAAAGTGTTTCCTCCCAAATTTCAAATAACTTCAATAATGTTTTAAAACAAATTTTTAAAATCCTTCATTCCATCGTGTTTTGTACAGTTCAGAGGTATATCCAGTAAAACTATGTCAACTAGAAGCTCACGCTTCTACAAGCTTATGAATTCTTGCTCAGAGTTCTGCGTTTTCTGATCCTCTGCTTTAAAGTCAGCGAGATGCGGATGGCTCTCACTCATGTGAGTGAAGCGATCTTGGAGATACTGGTTCCCCAAGCCCATGATGTGGCCTGTGGCCTGGCGGTGCAGATTAGCGACTTGAGCAGTGAAGTCCAGAGTGAAGGCGAACTTCACCAGCTCTGGTGCCACAACGGTTGGGCAGGTGTCCTTATTTGGAACTTCTGACTGAACATATTGATCAGCCATTTGCTGGAAGGATCTATAGGTGATCCCGTTCAGAAAACTGATCACAGGGGTGTTCCCTTTCAGCTGGAGGGACAGGAGACGAGAAAACATTAGTAGGAAAAAGGAAACAGGTAGACCTCCTTTAAATACCACATTTCATACATTTGAAACTGAAACATACATTCGCAAAACAAAAGCAAAATCTAATTTGTAATTTTTAGTGATTTCAGAAGGAATGTGAAAGCGATACACTTACCCCGATATCTAGTTTGTCCCCTTCTCGTTTTATCAGTTCTGTGATTCTCCTGATAACCTCTTCTTGTGACACTATAGAAATATAATAGAAAAATTGAGGAATATTATAAGACTGTGTGCTTTGAGCAACAACAAAATCACAAGAAAAAACAACCTGAGACTAATGTCTATTTGCTCATTATTCACTCTTTTCGGGTCTTTCAAAACCTGTATACTGGGTTTCTTTTTCGCTGAACACAAAAGATGATTTTTAAAATAATTTTCCGTACAGTTGCAGGTTACGGTGGCGACATCTGTCAAACTCCAGGGGACAAAAATCACCATAAAAGTAGTTCATACAATTTGTGTGCTGTATTCAAAGACTTCTGGAGCCTTTGTGTGAGAATTTGCAGAATGGAGAACAAGATTTGAGAACGGAAGTTCAGAAGTCATGGACTCCGTTTATGGCAGTTTTTGTCCTTCATGTTCACTATGAATTGTTAAATATATGTAAAATTCTCCTTTGTGTTACACTAAAAAAAATAACAGCATATGGTTTTGGAACAACATAAAAATGAGCAAATAATTATTAAAATTTTAGTATAACACTTTCAATTTGCAGCTTTATTGCTTAAGTGATAACTGTTTATTTATCAAATGAAAATTCTGTCAAATTCAGGTGTCCAAACCAGTATGATTTTCTTTTTTGGTAGAACACAAAAGAACATATTTTGAAGAATGTTGGTAACCAAAGAGTACTGCAATAGAGACATTTCTCAAAATATATCTTCTGTTGTGTTCCACAAAAGAAAGAAAGTGTTTTGAAACATGATTGCGAGTAAATGTGAGTAAAACGAGTAAAAATATCCATTTAATCTCATTCTTCTTCAGTTGTGTTGAGTAATTCAGACACTGTGACAACTAGCTGAACCCTATACTGGTTTGTGGAGTACTTTCTATCAAATATTTAACCCATTTCATTTGCATCATTCAAATATAGTCTATTTTAATAACACTCACTCTGGTCTATTGGTTGAGAAGTGGCACTGTCATCGGCTGGATTGTCTTTCACTTCATGCACAATTTTCTCCAGTTCCTCTGACATTTTCTCATAGTACAAGTTGGTGGGTTCCACCATCGCAACAGCTGTAAAAAGTCAAACTTATTTAGAATTGTTTTCCAATATATGCAAACTCCAAACTAATACAAAGAACATGCATAATACAGCTGCACATACATTGAGAAAATCTGAGATACATACATTTTGCAGTGGACATATCTCCACTTCGCCTCCATTTTAATGATCTCCTCTGCGACTTTTTCTTTTTCAAAGATTTTGAGTGGCGCAGGTTGACGTCACCTTTTGATTTGCCATCAGCTAAAGGCAAACAAGACATTTGGGGTGTTGAGGGTTGGGAAAGTGGGAGCTTTTCTTCAGTTCTCTGACGATCTTGTTCCTTTTCATTGCTTCCTTTGGAAAAAAAGCTCAAGAAAGTCTTCCATACAGTGGGTTTCTTAGTCTTCTTGCCTTCTTTTTCCTTCCTTTCCACTGTAGAAGACTCTGGTGTCTTTGAATGAATATCTCCAACAGCAACCGTACTTGTTTGGGGGGAAGCATCACTGCTTAGCCCACCTTCCTCCTTGCCCTTATCCAAATGTTGAAACCACTTCTTGGGTTTGCCATTGGACTTCTGCGACCCATTAGAGCCATCGTTGCGACGCAGACTGCCTTTAACTTTCCACTTTTTGGATTTCTTCTCAGAAGGCATCTCCTTTTTTTCCAGTTGTGGTTCAAAGACATGCTCATATCTAATGTCCTCAACTGAGATGGTGGCTTGTGAAGTCAAGTTCAGAGATGTATCGCTGGAATGTCTGCGATCTCTTGTCTTCTGCTCAGTGATGGGGACCCATTTGTGTGATCTGTGCTCCTGTCTCCGAGGACATTGTGTTCCATCATTAAGGCTGAGACTTCGCTTAACATACACCTCTAGCAACCGTTTCTTATCCTTTTCTCCAACTGACAGCAGCTGAGGGGTATGCTGGGTATTCTGGTCAGCTGAAATGGATGCCATGTTGTCATACTGTAAATAAACAACAATGCCAATTAACACTTATTTTACACAATATATTTTAATCAGAATTAACTATAAAAAGTTAAAATAGAAAAAGTGCATTATCTACTGACAAGTTAATCGTCCAATTCTAATAATTGGCCAAATATCGTCCTATTAATCGCTGCATAATATAGGCCAAAGGACTGCCTCAGTCACGTTCACTATTTTTTTTAATCCCCTTTTGTGTTGCTCAGAAGAATACCATTGTAAGGGTTTACATGATTTTCTTAACATGGAAATGAAGTAAATGAAGTAAAATTTTCATTTTTGAGTGAACTATCCGTTAAATACCTATAATATAATATAAGAATACCTTTAAATACCATGGCAACGGCACGCGTATATTCAGCTAACAACGAAAACACAACAAAATACGATATTAATGCGAACATTACTGGAATGCATCGAAATGTTCGAATAAACCACTTTAACGAATAAAACAATTATTTGACTTACAATTTCTTGCACTCTTTGATGTTCGTCCTATCTCCAGTGGTGACAGACGGACTGTTTGTGCAAAGTCTGAGAAACCTTCGACGTTTAGGCAACGTTTTCAAGACGCCCATTTTGAAAGAACCACCTATGAGCAGGCGCTGTCTGTGACATCATCATCACTCAGGTAGACTGGGAAAAGGCTCGTCAGGTGATGTTTACAGTTTCGACGCAGTTTTCTCTCCATGTTTTAACGACAATAAGGAAGTACTATCCGAAAATTGTTTAAAATGAAACTTTCTTATAATTCCAATTGAATTTGAAGAGGGGCAGTTTAAACTAAGTTGTGCAATAATAGTTGATTAAAGCAATAAAACAGCTATTAATTTTCTCCAAGTCATGAGTTTGGCTTAAATGCATTTATGCCTAAACCGTGACACAAAAAAAGAGATTGCATCATTCTGTTGCCTAGTTAGTAGGCCTTTTACTGTATGTCAGATGTCATGTAGCCTACTACACTAAACTGAGGGCAAGAAATTCCTGAACTCTACCTAAATGTAGAGACAAGATAAGACATGGAAAGTCTGACTCTGGCGCATAAAGACAATGAAATAAAAACAAAAAAAAGTGAGTATGAGAAAATTCAGGAGTTGCAATATAAAGACATTTTCTGGGAATGGAATTTCTGATTTTGTGAAAAGTAATATCAAATATTGCACTAATGTTACCAGACAAAAAAGTTAAAAGTAATCCATTATGCTTTAAAGATATAGAAGATAAAAACGAGATATGCACATCAGTAACGATTTGGTTTACACTTAATTTGACCATTAATTTGACTTAATATATTATGTCACATGTTGTTGCATGGAAATGAAAGAGGGAAAATCCATTCAGAGTCAAACAAGTTTGTCTGCTGTGTGTTTTTTACAGGCTGCTTGTCATGAAAAAAGGACTTCAGAATAGATCTTCATCCTTTCATTAAAAACAGATGTAGCATAATAGAAAGACATTTATATAGTCTGGTGCTAATGATTCATACTTATTCTATTCATAGCAGTTTACTGAATTGGAAAATACATAATAAGTACATAACTGCAATAACATCTGTTTGCATATTACATTTATGTCCTAGCAGACACTTTCTTGCTTTCAAAACATGCAATGAGAGTACATCTATATTGTGTTTGTGATTATTACAAGAATACACCAAAGTGATTGCTTTTACTTTGTATTCAGTACCGATACAGAGAGTGTAGGTGTACATTACAGTGGTATCCAGTAAATGATGACAGATACACTTTTTCATAGCATAGCATATCATATACAGTACTTCCTGTATGGCTTACATATGCCATATCCTGTAAAGATACAGTGCCATTCTGTCTGTCTTGATATATATTTCTATCTATTATTTCCATATATGTGTAAGATGAATTAACTGAAGGCATCTTTTCTTTGTGGTCCATTTACACTAAACAGTTCAATACTATGGCCACTAGAGGTCATCTGAAGGCTGCGTGGGCAGACAGTAGCTGTTTTACAGAAATCATGACAGTTTCCTAGAAGAGTTTGACTTTTGCCTTACTGCACGCACACGTAAAGCCTCTCAGTCTGGGAAATTGTGCTTACGTCATACACATAACTCATAATGGCAACACAGCAATCAGCAAGCCATATCTGTCTGTCAAGTGCGATTTATGGGAAATGCACCATGCAGATAACTTTGTACAAGGAAGTACCTGTTCATATGATTTGGACAGATGGAACTTTAATGCCATATATATATATATATATAAAGACTAAACATGAACTTTGTTGTCTATTTGGCATTCAATTGAGGAATCCTTCAAACTAAATGGAGCGTGAGAGCAAACATAGACACATCTATTCTCATTAATCTAAACCCAGTGAATGTGTGATTTGGAGGTTTCAGTGTCCAGGCAAGGACAAGTAGGGACATACAGAAGATAAAGTACCTGTTTGTTAACAAAGCATAGCTGGCAGGAAGCTCACCTTCCAAACACACATATGTTCTCAGACAGTTGATTAATGTGTGCTGCATATTGCTTCTAAAAATACAAATGCTTACTAATGTTTTTCTTTAAACTCCTCTGTAATTTATAAATAAATGTGCTACTGTATGAAGTGAATCTGTTTCTTTGATACGCCTTAAAAACCACTATTCACCATATTTGTTTGTGGTTTTTGTGTGTGTGGGTAGCTTGCAAATTTGGGTGGGTAAGTTAAAATCTGAATGTATAAGAGAAAATGTAGGCTATGTTAGGTGTTGTGACTGGTCCACCATTTTAATCATCCATTTATAATGAAAACTTATGAATGTCTCTCGATATGTGCAGGTATAGCATGTCTTCTGCAGTTTACCCAGTACCCACTCAAGTGTTTTCATAATATTATATTAAAAATATTTATTTTTCTCTGAACTTTACTCCAGTTATTAGACCATCATGTGACCATTTTGAATTATTGAGTGAGACCAAAACATCATGTAAATAATGAATGAACAGGGTGTAACAAAGCTGGGTAATAGAGAGTCAGATGGACAGACGTGAAGCAACAGGGGAAATCCCTGGGATGAGTAACATTCATTAGTTAATTTTACAGCTTAATTGAGATGAGAGGAAGGGAGACCCAGCACGTTCAGCACGTGAACAACGGTAGAGGATATTCCTGTAGTCATATTGCATAATTTCTTTTATAACATTACAGATCATAACTGATTGATACCCACATTACGAGCCACACTTGTCTGACTCTGAGAAAATGAACTTCTCGGGACTGTGTAGCGCACAGGCAGAACATAAAATGCTTTAATTTTAATTAAACATTTTATTAATATGAGTGTGTGTCTATATATATTGCATGAAATATAATTATAGGTCTATTAGTTTTATAATTAATAATTTTATTTATTATATTATTCATTATATTTTTGTTAATTGTGTGAGTTTTTGTAAATTTATAATTTTGTAGGCTAATGGGAGTAGAATGGGTGTGGCTCAATTTATTATGATTTATTATTATTAGGTGTGGCTCAATTTTATTTACCGTATTTTGCGGTAATGACGTTCTCAAGGAGGCGAAAGCGGTGCGCATGCGCACATGAGATGTATACGCGTTGAAGGGGTAAGTCAGTTTTTGCAAGTCAGAATGACATTCAGTTTTGCTTGAGACTGCGTCTACTTTAAAACAGAATCCATTCGGATACTGTCTGACGCATTTGTGGGGTGTGATGAGTCATTCAATACTCTACTGGACATTACATTTGATCTAGTAGGCCTACACTAAACTTTCTATCCGACCCGAGCTTTTGACTGAACTCATTTGCATAAACAGTTTTGTTGATGTAAACTGTATAAAATGTAATTTATTTAATAAAACTCGCATTGAGTATCTTAAAAAGGGTTTACTAACCTTTGTATACAAAACTCGCTAATTTTAAGACAGACATCACTGGAAATAATGATAAAGTGCAGTTCCGAAAGAGAATCAAATGTTGATTCAGTAACCACTCGGACTGATTCAGTGAGTCAATTCATTGAAGGATTCACCAGACCGATTCAAACAGAGTACAACGGAGCTATCGGACGGAGTATATATGAGTCTTTTTGAACAATTCATTAATTGTCTCTACAATCTTAGCTCACGATGCTTTTAAGAAAAGGCAGCCCTCATCATTTGTTCATGAATCTGTCTTGTACCGCTGTTGTGTGCAGTGTGCAAGGAAAGCTCAATAGAAAGACGTGTTTGTCATCATTTTGTGGTCTAGAATGTTTTTTCCCCCCTCATTGAGATCTGATATTACAATGAAAAGTCTCTACTTTGTGATTTTTTTTATTTTAATATTATAATATAATACCATGTAATATTATATTAAAGTAACATTAATATCAAACAGGTTTTGTGTAAATTTTAGTTGATACAATTGTTAGGCTATCATAGGCTAATCTTCTGTAAACAGTGTAGGCTAGGTTTCCTGATGACTCTCTTGTTTCAAGTAATATTAATTATGAGCTTGATTATATAATCAAATGTGACTGAAAGTAGTGATATCAGAGTGAGTGAGTTGTTTACCGTTTGATTACTCATTGAACATGAAATGCTGGCATTATGCAAATGACTTGGGTGATGAGTAATGTGGAGGCAATTCTTCCTCTCATCTCATATCTTTTCCCTTTATATTACCATTGAGCTGAAACAGTTGTCCTACTACCTGATATCAAACTTGATATCCCCCTTTGTCATTGTTGGAAAGTGTTACTTTAGAAGAATTAGTGGTTTAGACACTATTTCGTTTTGTACTGTCACTTACACAGGCTGCTGCTCCCATGCTTTTAAGAAATAAGTAATATATATATATATATATATTTATATAGCAGTATGTAAATTGATTACAGTATATTACATTTAATTTTACAGATGAAGTTTGATTTCTCACTATATGACCCTTATAAAAAGTAAAATTCCATTCCGTTTTCTATTAATTTAAATTCAGGACAGCGCCTGCAGTAAAGATCACTTCAGTAAAGATCACTGTTGTAAAGAGTTTGACACTTAAGGTTGTCTCACCTCTAAACATATACACACATGGCCATACATCACAGTAGACTTATCTCTGACATGTAGAATTATAAGTACACATACTCTCACTGGTAGCTAAATCACTGGAGGTCAATGCTAAAAGTCGGCATTCTGAATGTGGTATCTAGCTGTAAAACGTAGCCGGTCACTGTTCGGAGTCTTGTTGTTAGTTGCCACATTGTTTTGCTGCTCATTTGCATGAAATTGAGCTCTGTGTGTTTCGCTTTCATTGAAAGTGAATGATGTTCTGTTGCGTCATTCTATCAAATCCTTAAAGGGTTAGTTTACCCAAAAATGAAATTTCTCTCATTAAGCACTAACCCTTATGTCATTCCAAACCCGTAAGATCTTCTTTCATATTCAGAACACAAATTAAGATATTTTTTATGTAATCCGAGGGTACTTTCTTTCTTTCTTTTTTTTTTTTTTTTTTACAGAATGTTGCAATGTTTATTATTAAAGATTTATCTGTGCACATCATTATATATTTATAATTCATGTGCACTCATAATCTTTAATCAAAAAATTTAACCTCCCCTCCCCCTCCAAACGGCATCTGTTCTCTTCATGACGTTTATCTTGGCATTGGGTGGGACTAAATATTCTCCACAACTGCAAACTGGCATTCAGATCTGCTTTCATGTACCTAGCAATGCCCAACTTCCTACAATCCAATCAATTTCCTAAGTACAAAGTCATGTCCTGCCCTACATTCTTCTCATTTCAGAAGCCATTTCACTCGGATATACTTTACACTAGGGAAGAAAAGACTATCGCAACTTAAGTTTCATGCACTCTTGCAGTTCAAACAGTGGAGCATAATGCTTGCAATGCCAAGCTTGTGGGTTTAATTCTCAGGAAATGCATAAAATGTATACCTTTAGAGGAATTAAAAGTTGGCATTTGGATAAAAATGGCAAATTCATTAATGTGAATATAAGGACAGATTAACTTAATATTACTGCATACTTTTATATTGTAGGCACTTGCAATGCAGTTTTATCCAAACTGACTTAAAGTGCATTCAAAATACACACATTATCCCTGGGAATTGAACCCACGACTTTTGTCATTGCAGAGCACAACCACAAACCAAACATTAAAAAACAAAAAAAGGTGTTAGGCTGATGAATGATGAATTCAGGTTTCCAGGGAAAATGCTGGTAGTAATCCCCAAATTACTATGTCTCACCTTTCTTTGATTAAAACCGCAATCACCTCAAATATCGTCTGGTCTGCATACTAAAGTTACTGAAGTAATCAGGATTGCGTGAAAGTACAAATTGAACCACGCTCGGGTTATAGGGGTCAGTTTCTTTCACTTTCTGCCTGTTGTAGATGTAATCAGTCTTAGCCAGCC